>NC_088398.1:43121751-43286751 GCF_034236695.1 Oncorhynchus nerka
TGGTAGATTCCACACAATATTTATCACGGTTGACCATAACCTAAACGAACGACCTGCTACCAGATTCCATTTCGTCAAAAAAAACACATCATCCTAAAAATGTCCTTAATTAAAATGAGCACAAACGTTTAGTCTTCACAATCATCTAAACTATATTACTCTTTTTATTTTTTAAATATTTTTTTTTTACTGTCAACCATCCTCCAGGGTTTCCACTGCTGCAGTTAATTGGTCCACCAATTGCACAGATTTCTGCATAGTGGGCATCTGTGATTATCTTGCCCTGGCAGCAGGCAATAAAAAGATATACTGCACGAGGGAAAGAAAAAGGGGGATACCTAGTCAGTTGTCCAGCGGAACGTATTCAACTGAAATGTGTCGGCAGGGAGATTACTGTTCATTTGACTTGAGCTAATGTATGGAGCATAAACAGCTCACACCTTTTAACCTTGTAAGACGCGTGGAGACCTTGAAAAAAAAAAAACTTTTGATTTGTTCATGAAATTATCAATTATAAGCTGATGTGAGAGACACAGGCTATAGTGGAAGCTGCCATTGGTTCCAGATGGAATCCACGGTATTGTTCACCAGAGGTGTTTATTAAAGGGTGGTGACAGCTTGGCAAAACCAGGGGGTTTGTTGTGAATTAGACGTCCCTCGTTTATGTGAGAAAGTGTTGGAGAACGTGAGACAGTGTGAAAAGTGTTTTCCCTCCAGTTGATCTTTTATCTGAAGACGCTAACTTCTGTCAGGCTGTATAGAGGAAGACACCGTTGAAAAGAAACACTTGTCATTCATTGGGGCAAGGCCAGCCAAAGCAATGTGACACTGACATGGCGATTTGAAAAACAGATAGATTCCTCCTTCATCAGTTGCAATGAGTGCTTTAACAACCACTAAGGGTGTGAGAAAAATGCCCTGGTCTTAATATAAAACGTACATTTAAAAAATCATGAATATAAAAGCTGTAGATAAAGAGAAGAAATGCAAAAATGGTATTTGTTGCTGATCTATACTGAGCAAAAATAGAACCGTAACATGTAACAATTCCAACGAGTTTACGCAGTTACCGTTCATTTGAGGAAATTAGTACATTTAAATTAATTTAGTAGGCCATAATCTATGCATTTCACGTGACTGGGAATACAGATATATGCATATATTGGTCGCATATACCTTAGACAAATTGGGCCTCACAGTGGGCCTCAGGATCTTGTCACGGTATTTCTGTGCATTCAAATTGCCTTCGATAAAATGCAATTGTGTTCGTTGTCCGTAGCTTATTCCTGCTCATACCATAACCTCACCGCTACCAAGGGGCACTCTGTTCACAACGTTGACATCAGAAAACCGCTCTCCCACAACGCCATACGTTGGACGTACTGCCAAATTCTCTAAAACGATGTTGGAGGCGGCTAATGGTCGTGAAATGAACATTACATTCTCTGGCAACAGCTCTGGTGGACATTCCTGCGGTCAGCATACCAATTGCACGCTCCGTCAAAACTTGAGGCATCTGTGGCGTTGTGTGTGACAAAACTGCACATTTTAGAGTGGTCTTTTATTGTCCCCAATGCACAAGGTGCACCTGTGTAATGATCAGGCTGTTTAATCAGCTTCTTGATATGCCACACCTGTCAGGTGAATGGATATTTTATTTCAGCTCATGGGACCAACGCTTTATCATGGAACCAACACTTTACTTGTTGCGTTTATATTTTTTCTTCAGTGCATATTCTTTGCATGTTTAGATACGCAGACAGAAAAATGTCATCTCAAAACAAACCCTTCAACATGTCAGCAAAGTGTCTGGAGAGAGTAGGGCTATACCTCCACAATATCTTTGGAATGTCCTCTAATTCCATTTTTACATGCCTGTCTGGTGTGTGAGGGAAGGGGTTAACGGCCCCTCTTAAAATCAGACACTTTCCACTGAAATCCACTGAAAGCATCTGCCTGTGGGGTAAAGACACTGACAGCCATACGTCATTTTTTTTTTTTGCATGGTGCAGGCCCCTGTATTTAAAAGAGTACGGCAGTCAAAAGCCCATAAAAGTGAGTGACTCCACGGCAGCATCTACCACAGCGTGTAGGGAGGAGATTCAACGTGAAAAAGGGGAGATAATGGGCTCACTCGCTAATGGGCACCCGACTAGACACAGGCTCATTTTTCCACATCATGTCATCTGTAAGGTTTGAATAAAAGCAATGGCCTCAATGAGCCTGGATCTCTCCCACAGCCATTCTGGCTTTTGCCTCCTCGCGTTTATTTGTGTTGACTTGTACAGTCGGAGGAGACGACGGTCTGGGGGCCTGTGGATCAGTCAAAGTGATGATCCTCGGTGTTCTCCACTGGCGCTGACAGGTCCCCCTTTCCTCTGGCTGGCATGTGAGGCCAGGGCAGCACAGCTGCGTCATATCAAATGGCGTCATCTGACAGAATAAAGGATCTGGTGCTGGGGACATCGCAAACTCTGTCTGGTGTAATTGTCGGACAGAGACACAACGGGGAAATGAAGGGGTTTCTACAGTTTCATGTAGTAAAAATGAGTGTCAGTCAAAGCTAAGTGGCTGTTTTAAGATAAATCGGAGTGGATTCCATTGCCATGTTTTCACCAATGGACTTTTTAGAATGCTAATGTGGGCAGATGCTGATTGCTGTTTGGATGTGTTCATTTCCTCAGCATTAAAGAGTCTTCTGACGCAACATGTCTAAATATCCGTTTTGAAAAGGTTAGTGTATAATTAACGCTTAGCTACAATGCCGCTATCTAGGCCATGTCGCCAGTGGTACGACTGAATGACGATAGATGCTTAACAGTTCAGCTATACTATATAATGTGCACCATAGTGTCATACTTTTCTGCAGTAGTGGTCCCAGACCAGTGTTATGGTACTCCCTACAGTAGTCTTTTTTTAACACTAGGATGCTGAAGTCATTTGAGCCCCATTTTAGATACAGATGGTTTGACTTCAGTGTATTTCTTTGTCATCCCCCTACCCCCAAAAAATGTATTTTTAACGTTTTGCATTTTATCCATTTACACAAAAGGCTGAAACCAACAGTGTTAGATGTTATGTCACTAATGACCAGAAAACATAGTAGCAGGCCTCCGTTCACATGTCCACGGGGTGTTGATAGATTGCTTTAATCAGTCCACCATTCTTATTACAGTTTTTTACGATTGCTTACACACTAAAATTGAACTTTTCCCACAATTAGCAAAACCTTACACTCAAGGAGCAAAACACAAGGCTAGATTTGCACAACTGTAAGCACATTGTCAGCTTCACACTATTTGCAAAACGTTACACACAGTGATTTGCCAAACACTCAAACACACTTGTATACATCAGACACAGAAGTATATCATGATGTCACTTCCTTGCAATTCCAAAGCACTGACTGTCAAATTACCACACCTATGAGCCAATCTGTTGAACACAGTCATCGGGTGCACAAACGCATGATTGCTAAATTGTAGACACACCAATCAGGTTGAAGCACTATAACAATGCAGCAGGTAGGTTCACCTGCCTTCAACCAAAATGGAAGGAGTCAGAAGAAGAGTGAGGGTGAGAGGAGGAGTACACAGAGGAGGAGAAGGAGGTAGAGGAAGAGGCCGAGGCCGAGCCAGAGGCCGAGGAAGACCTGAAGCAGGAGGAGAACGTGCACAAAGAAGAAGAGGACCAAACTTATCAAATGACATTCGTGCAACACTAGTGGACCATGGTGTGAACCACGGATTGTCGCTGAGGGAGGCTGGACTGAGAGTTCAGACAAATCTTAGCAGATATACAGTGGCATCGGTCATAAAGGCTTTTTGACAGGAAAACAGGTTAAAGATCTGTGTACAGTTACAGTAATCAGCTGCTTATTGTCAGCACCATGTCAGCACTTCTGATACCCCTTCCTGTGACATTGCACAGTAAGTTACATGTATTATTTTCTACATAGGATTGAGGGTCGGGAACGACAAGGAGGAAGGGGGCCCATATTCACGCAAGAACACGAGAGAGAGATAATAAACATGGTTTTGGCCAATAATGCTATCAGGCTCAGAGAACTACAAGCCAACATTATCGGTGACCATGCCATTTTCAATAATGTCCATCAGGTCTCTCAGTCAACACTGGCACGCATCCTGAAGAGACATCCGGTTCAAATGAAACAACTTTATCGAGTGCCTTTTGAGCGGCATTCAGAGTGGGTCAAACGGCTGCGGCATGAGTATGTGGAGGTTTGTATTGTTCACTTTAGCACTGTGATGTTGCATACTGCACACATGACTGTTTTACATTGACTGTATACTAGACCTATCCCGAACTACACAATCTTGTCTTTCACTGTATTTCAGGGAGTTTTGCAGATGGATGCTGAGGAAATCCTGCATGCATTCATCTATATTGATGAGGCAGGGTTCAACCTCACAAAAGCAAGAAGGAGAGGCAGAAATATCATTGGCCACAGGGCTATAATCAATGTCCCAGGGCAACGTGGGGGTAACATCACCCTTTGCGCTGCCATTTCACAGCAGGGGGTTGTCCTCCATCATGCCAAAATGGGCCCTTACAACACACCTCACATCCTCGCATTTTTGGACCGATTGCACCACATCGTCACAGCAGGTAATGAAATGCACCAGATGCAATACACAGTATTGCATCTGGGACAATGTGTCATTGTGTCATCTGGGACAATGTGTCATTCCACCGCTCTGCTTTGGTCCAGAACTGGTTTCAACAGAATCCACAGTTGACAGTACTATACCTTCCACCATACTCTCCGTTTCTAAACCCTATCGAATAGTTTTTCTCTGCACGGCGGTGGAAGGTTTACGATCTCCAGCCCCAGGCTCAGGTACCCCTCATTCAGTCCATGGAGGACGCCTGTGACCAAGTCAACGCCGCAGCTGTGCAAGGATGGATTCGACATTCAAGACGGTTCTTCCCACGTTGTCTTGCTAATGACGATATTGCTTGTGATGTTGATGAAATTCTCTTGCCAGATCCAGCTAGGAGAAGAGATAATGTATAGTATGTTGACTGTAGTATTTTCTGTACAATATTGTCCGTTTTTTTTTTTCAGATTCTTTTTTATGTTTGTTGTTGTTATTTACTGTAATTATAACCTGTACTGGATACAGTATTTTACGTTTGTCTGTTTGCTGAGCTACCAGTGTTATGCACACTACTGTAGTAGCATGAAAACTGGGACATGTTTTGTTGTGATTCTCCATGTTGACTGATTTGGGTATATGGAGAGAAATAAATGATATTTTCCTCAGTCTGCAGCATTGGTCTTGTGTAGTGTTTCTATAGTTGCACTTTCTCTGTGTACTTCATTTACAGTACTCTAATCACTGACAATTAGACTTGCTAAAAGTGTTTTAGGTTGGCAACAGCAGTGTGTAACTGGTTCAAAACGATCGAAGTCATTCCAAATGTGTGTTTCGTTTGGTAACAAAATATTATTTTTATGAAGTGGTGTATAGTTTTGACAAAAGTGTTCCATTTTGCAAATGAGCTGAAGTGTTGTGCTACTTTGTGCTAATTGTGTGTAGTGTTTTGACAAACCGGGCCCTGTTTTCAAAATTGTGCTTAAACAATATAATGAACTGTAATATAATACACCTAATTGAATATTTTGAATAGCAAAATCTCTCAAATCAGATCGCCTTTTTGACGTTGCGTTAAGAACAGGAATGATGTTTTTTGTTATCTATGTGTATTTTTCCTCAACAGCACAATGCGATATCATAATCATACTGTAAGTGGAAAATGGGTTGGGGGGGGGGACCTTGACATAGATAGAAAACCTAAAATTATATAACACACATTTTTATGCTTTGTCAATTATTTTCTAAATAAGGACTTTTTTTGTGTCAGCCCTTATAAAAAGAGGGAAATGAAAACAAGTGATTTCCTTATTAGGTTCAGGGGTCAACGGCCTTCTCCTGGGGCCGGCAGCTTCAAGAGCCCAGAAGATTAAGACATATATTGGATTCATGATGGAGGGCACAAAGTTCATTTTCAAAAGAAAACAGAATATTATTCATATTCCTTTTAAAATTCAGATTGCCAGCTGACCTGTGACTTGGCAGCAGTGTATTACATTTTCAATGAGCTGCCTCTCTGCCACTGGTAGCCAACACACTTCCTGCTTTTCTTATCCTTCCCCTCTTTGTCTTGCTAATGGCATTACGTGATTAATCTCACGTTAGTTCACGTCACAACATCTAATAATGTGAAGGAACTGTGTATCGTCTTCATTTTTTTTCCTCTCCATTATTTTATCATCACTTTTGACTTGACATGGCGGTTTTTCCCATTTTAAATAATTTGAGATGAGACAGCCCACAAGCAAATATTTGATCAAGATTGATATAATACTGTGGTTGGGAAAAACAACAGTTTTTGTCCCAGAGCTAGAGTAGAATATCTCCCGGTGTAGACACATAGGTATACACAGTATGCACAGGATGGCTGATTTTCATATATATTAAAATCGCCACATACGGCATATGAAATTGTGCAAACTGCTAAGGCATGGGCTTACATCTACAACTTCTGCTCCTCTTTGATTCCCGTTCCCTTCTAGGTTCTGTGACCCTCAAATAAGACGGCCAATAATCTTATTCACACACTGATTCCACCCAAGACCCTCAGGTACCCTGCATAAAACCAGAGGAATGATATTGACATTGTTCAGCCGCAGCAAAAGTTGCATGTTACACACAAAAATAGGAGGAAAAGTTGATGGTTCCCTCTAAGCTATGCACGCGTACAGCTGCCACAAGAGAATACCTATATGTAGTTAAACCTCTTCCAATACATTGACAATCTTGGTACCGTACACGCATCACAATCTCATATTATTTACAAAGAATGTCAGTCACATATAACAATCTATCCTCTTATATTGTAGGCCATAATATTGGAAAGAAAGACATGACAAAACCTTGGTATTCATAATCAGTCACTTCTATCCCCATCCTCACCAGGGTTGGAGGCTGCCTGCACCACACAGTGTAATAAAGCCACAACGTGTGCAAGGTGAGCTCATTCCCCTGGCCTCCCCCTCTGTACCAGGCAGAGCCTCATCACTCCACACAAAATACCCCCAGCCTTAATTGGTCTGTGCTCCTCCAACATGTTTGTAATGAAAAAAAGCAGCACATAATTCTTAGTTTGTTGGCTGGCAGAGCCCAATTTACAAAAGTGGAGGTTCGTGATAAGCAGAGACAGTAGGTCTGTGGAGTGCTCGGGCGCAATGAATCACCCTCTGCCAGGGTTGAGCAGAATATAATTGAGTCCAACATCTCTGAGCACTTTCACCATAATTAATGATAATCTGTAACAGAGGAATCTCAGATTCCAGTTCACAGAGCTGTTTAATTAGGCCCAGTAATGAAAGCACAGGCACTACAAGAATATGGCCGGGCTCATGATTAATGATTTGTGCTAGTGAACACAAAAGTGCTGCACCGTTAACTCAGACGGATGCTGCTGCATCAAACTGGCATTTGCAAAACACCAAAAATTCACCCGGGCTGTTTTTTCTCCTTCTATATCAAAACACAACAAATAATATATTTGTGTCTTATCAATCTGCGACGAGTATTATTATTTCCCCTCTCAGTTTTTTGATCGCTCGTTTTGCGACTGACTAATGTTGGCAGAAGCAGATATTTTAATACGGAGACATGGTCTGAATTAATTGACTTACATATGACGTTTTTTTCACATGGCAATGAAACAGATATTGCGGCCTCTCTGTGTATGTTAAGGCAATAGCATTGATCAAATCCCACTATTCTGCTTTAGTGCAGTGCACAGGGCTGTGGCACCTTAACTAAATGACGATTAGCATAATTATATGACTGGAGGTGCTTTCAGATTGGTTATTCCAGTAATAATGGCGTTATAGTTGTGATCTCTTCCCTGTGTCAACTGGTATGATAACATGGGAGGTATGATAACATGGGAGGTATGATAACATGGGAGGTATGATAACATGGGAGGTATGATAACATGGGAGGTATGATAACATGGGAGGTATGATAATATGGGAGGTATGATAACATGGGAGGTATGATAACATGGGAGATGATAACATGGGAGGTATGATAACATGGGAGATGATAATATGGGAAGTATGATAACATGGGAGATGATAACATGGGAGGTATGATAACATGGGAGGTATGATAATATGGGAGATGATAATATGGGAAGTATGATAACATGGGAGGTATGATAATATGGGAGATGATAATATGGGAAGTATGATAACATGGGAGGTATGATAACATGGGAGATGATAATATGGGAAGTATGATAACATGGGAGGTATGATAACATGGGAGATGATAATATGGGAAGTATGATAACATGGGAGGTATGATAACATGGGAGGTATGATAGGAACCTTGATTAGATGAGATCAAATTTCGATATTGGAATTGCTCCAGTGGAAATGGTGAAATACCAGATAAGCTTTTCTGCTGGTTGAGTGTTGGTGTTGTGTTCATATATTTTCAAAGGACGTATCAAGTAACAACACTACCCATTTATACTGTTTTGATAGAGTTTCCAGTGGGAAAATGGCCATGTCAGATAGGAATAATGTCTTTTCCCGGTATCATTCACTCAAGTAATAAAAAGTACGTTGAGGCCTGTTACTTAAAAGTGTGGATTACATTATTGAATGAAATGCTCCCAGGCGTCTTGGTGTTTATTTCCTAGTAGTATTGCTGGAGCACCGTGACTTCATTTCTCTGTAGCAGCAGGCCGGGCTTCTGAGCGGGTATGTGCCGTGCTAGGCTGACTCCACCTTTTAAAGTGGATCTCATACTACTACTGAAACAAAATCAGATTTGCGTTCAGTACGAAATGGATTTCCAGTCGCAGCAGGCCATTAGTCACACTCTGTTTGTTTGTTGACTGCTTAGAGTTGGAGGTATTTCTCCTACGTGCTGCTGAAGTTCACTCCCACGGTACTGTACTTGTGTACCTTGCAGTCAATGTGCACATTTGTGAAAATGTGGATAGGTGTATCAACAATCATGATAAGGGATTCTACGCTCCATCTTATTGTGTGCATTGTGGGTGGACGCATCCACACGCACGCACACACACACACACGCGCGCACGCACACACGCGCGCACACACACACACACTTTGTCAAGCAGCAGACACATTCTTTCTGGGAACATTCCAACGGGAAACAAAAGTGTGATGTAGAATGAGACAAAGACACCAGAGAAACAGGCATATTCCATCAACCCCCATCAACCCCCATAAATCTATGACATGAAACTGAGATTACGAGAATACAAGTGAGAAGACAAATATAAAGGGGGAAAGGTATTCATGTGAAAGAACTGACTGTAACTAAACCCTCCCTGTGCCTAAATCTTGTTTAATTCTTCAATTCTCCACTTTCTGACCTGGATCTCGCCGTCGCTGCACATGAAAGAAAGTACAAAAGCCTCGCAGTCACAGCAACCCAGCATCCTCCTGCACCACAGCATTTGTCATTGCCAAAACAGCAGAGTTTAATTAAGTGTTGTGAGCAGCCTAGTGAGAAACACACTTTAAATTAAACCTCTGAACATGCTGCTATTGGTTCTTTACCTTCTCAACAATCAGCGGGGTGTTCGGCATAAATTCTATCTCTCGAGGGGGAAGGACGGCTTGCCTGCACCTCTAGAGATTCATAAACCGGACAGGCTCCCCGAGAGAAATCTCTTAATAAAGCACATTTCATCATACCTATTTTAGAAACACACCAGTCAGATGAACGTGATAATTAATGTCCCCCTTACAACAACAAAAAATAGATTTGCTCCTCATCAATGAATGGTTGAAATCAGGTGTGAATTTTTTAAAAATGTGCTGTGTTCTGCCATCTCAGGGACTGAAACTAAATACGTGGCAAATTATCTTCTAAAGTAAAAGAGATTGTTGGTGAAAGGATATAATTCAATCCCTCCATAATAATGTATTGTTTCAAGTTGGTAAGCGTTTGGATCCTGTAATGCATTTGTAAGTATGTCCATTAGAATGTGATAAAGTTAATCAGTGTAGTCATGGAGAAGTGCAGTGGAAGGAGATACAAAAGGCCAATGTGAGGGTAATGTGTCTTCAACGTTTTTTTTGTTACATCTCGACTGGTTTAAACACAGGTCTTTGGGTAAGTGGTTGTGGCATTTGAATTTACAGGGTGCAACACAACACAATAGGGCTGTTGTCAAGGGACACCTAAACTGAAGACTATTTCACTTTTTTTCCCTCCCTGGTAAAATAGGTCTTCTGACCTTAATGGGACTTCCTGGTTAAATAACTATTCAAATATTCCATTCTGCTTTAAGAACCCAATATCACAATTTAGTGAAATCCTGAAACAATGTATCACTGTCATAGACTATTATGTAAATAATATATAATGTAAAATACCAGTCAAAAGTTTTAGAACACCTACTCATTCAAGGGTTTTTCTTCATTGTTGCTATTTTCTACATTGTAGAATAATAGTGAAGACATCAAAACTAAGAAATAACACACATGGAATCATGTAGTAACCAAAAAAATGTTAAACAAATCAAAATATATTGAAAATGTGGGTTTCTTCAAAGTAGTTACCCTTTGCCTCGATGACAGCTTTGCACACTCTCGGTATTCTCTCAACCAGCTTCATGAGGTAGTCACCAGGAATTAATTTCAATTAACAGGTGTGCCTTGTTAAAAGTTAATTCTGTGTCATTTCTTTCCTTCTTCATGTGATTGAGCCAATCAGTTGTACTGTGAGAAGTTAGGGATGGTATACAGAAGATAGCCCTATTTGGTCCATATGGCAAGAAAAGCTCATATAAGCAAAGAGAAATTACAGTCCATCATTAATATAAGACTTGATGCTCAGTCAATCTGGAAAATGTCAAAAACTTTGCAAGTTTCTTCAAGTGCAGTCGCAAAAACCATCAAGCGCTATGATGAAACTGGCTCTCATGAGACCCAGAGTTTCCTCTGCTGCGGAGGATAAATTCAATAGAGTCAACTGCACCCCAGATTGCAGCCCAAATAAATGCTTCACAGAGTTCAAGTAACAGACACATCTCAACATCAACTGTACAGAAGAGACCGAGTGAATCAGGCCTTCATGGTCCAATTGTTGCAAAGAAACCACTACTAAAGGACACCAATAATAAGAAGAGACTTTATTGGGCTAAGAAACAAGATCAAGGGACATTAGACTGGTGGAAATCTGTCCTTTGGTCTGATGAGTCCAACTTTGAGATTTTTGGTTCCAACCGCCGTGTCTTTGTGAGATGCAGAGTAGGTGAACAGATGATCTCTGCATGTGTGGTTCCCACCGTGAAGCATGGAGGATGAGGTGTGATGGTGTGGGGGTGCTTTGCTGGTGACACTGTATGTGATTTCTTTAGAAATCAAGGCACACTTAACCAGCATGGCTACCACAGCATTCTGCAGCGACA
The DNA here is from genome assembly GCF_034236695.1 of Oncorhynchus nerka. NCBI lineage: Eukaryota > Metazoa > Chordata > Actinopteri > Salmoniformes > Salmonidae > Oncorhynchus > Oncorhynchus nerka. The sequence continues at coordinate 43,133,251 of NC_088398.1, forward strand.
CGACATCCCATCTGGTTTGCACTTAGTGGGACTATCATTTGTTTTTCCAACAGGAAAATGACCCAACACACCTCCAGGCTGTGTAAGGGATATTTTACCGAGAAGGAGAGTGATGGATTGCTAAATCAGATGACCTGGCCTCCACAATCACCCAACCTCAACCCAATTGAGATGGTTTGGGATGAGTTGGACCACAGACTGAAGGAAAAGCATCGAACATGTGCTCAACATAGAGTTGAAGTCGGAAGTTTACATACACTTAGGTTGGAGTCATTAAAACTTGTTTTTCAACCACTCCACAAATTTCTTGATAACAAACTACGGTTTTGGCAAGTCAGTTAGGATCTCCTTTGTGCAAGTAATTTTCCCAACAATTGTATACAGACAGATTATTTCACTTATCAAAATAAATCAGCCAAGACCTCCACAACTCTGGTTCATCCTTGAGAGCAATTTCCAAACGCCTGATGGTACCACGTTCATCTGTACAAACAATAGTACGCAAGTATAAACACCATGGGACCACACAGCCGTCATACCACTCATGAAGGAGACATGTTCTGTCTCCTAGAGATGAACGTACTTTGGTGGGAAAAGTGAAAATACCAGAACAACAGCAAAGGACCTTGTGAAGACAATGGAGGAACCAGGCACAAAAGTATCTATATTCATTGTCCTATATTGACATAACCTGAATGTCCGCTCACCAAGGAAGAAGCCACTGCTCCAAAACCGCAATAAAACCACCAGATTACGTTTTGCAACTGCACATGGGGACAAAGATCGTACTTTTTGGAGAAAAAAGGTCTGATGAAACAAAAACAGAACTGTTTGGCCATAATGACCATCGTTCTGTTTGGAGGAAAAAGGGGGAGGCTTGCAAGCCGAAGAACACCATCCCAACCGTGAAGCATGGGAGTGGAAGCATCATGTTGGGGGGGTGCTTTGCTGCAGGAGGGACTGGTGCACTTCACAAAATCGATGGCATCATGAGGCAGGGAAATTATGTGGATATATTGAAGCAACATATCAAGACATCAGTCAGGAAGTTAAAGCTTGGTCGCAAACGGGTCTTCCAAATGGACATACTTCCAAAGTTGTGACAAAATGGCTTAAGGACAACAAAGTCAAGGTATTGACTTGGCAACCCGAAACATTTGACCCAAGTTAAACAATTTAAAGGCAATGCTACCAAATACTTATTGAGTGTATGTAAACTTCTGACACACTGGGAATGTGATGAAAGAAATAAAAGCTTAAATAAGTAATTCTCTGTACTATTATTCTGACATTTCACATTCTTAAAATAAAGTGGGGATCCTAACTGACCTAAGACAGGGAATTTTTACTAGGATTAAATGTCAGGAGTTCAAATGTATTTGGCTAAGGTGTTTGTAAACCTTCGACTTCAACTGTATGTGGGAACTCCTTCAAGACGGTTGGAAAAGCATTCCAGGTGAAGCTGGTTGAGAGAATGCCAAGAGTGTGCAAACCTGTCATCAAGGCAAACAGTGTCTACTTTAAAGAATCCAAAATATCTTTTGATTTGTCAAACACTTTTTTGGTTATTACATTATTCCATATGTGTTATTTCATAGTGTTGATGTCTTCACTATTATTTTACAATGTAGAAAACAGTAAAAAATTAAGTAAAACCCTTGAATGAGTAGGCGTGTCCAAACTTTTGACTGTACTGTGTATATATTATGTTAACAATATGTAATATATTGAGTCCAAGTTAGACTATCTGGACAGAATGGCAGAAGACCATAATGTCTTTACCCCCGTGGTATACAGGCCACCAAATAAGGTTATGGTGTCACGAAGACAGTGGTCTCTAACCACAACCTGTGAAGATTGACCACAAGGCCTAATCTATTGGCCTGTCCAGATTTTTACCTGCGTTATAGGGTGACAATGGATTTGATTTGATTTCACATCAACATGTTGTGAGCATGAGCCGTTATAACAACACATTACACGTAATACTACACCTACTTCAGGTATGCAAGTTGAGTATGTAGAGTGAGTATATAGAGGCTCTTCAAGGAATCGGGCTTGTGCACATGATCATGAATTCAGCACACAAGCGGGGTATTAAGTCAGTCCTTAGCCCTGTACAGTGTAAACAGTCAGTCCCTAGACCTATACAGTGTAAACAGTCAGTCCTTAGTCATATACAGGGTAAACAGTCAGTCCCTAGATCTGTACAGTGTAAACAGTCAGTCCTTAGTCCTTTACAGGGTAAACAGTCAGTCCCTAGACCTATACAGTGTAAACAGTCAGTCCTTAGTCATATACAGGGTAAACAGTCAGTCCCTAGACCTATACAGTTTAAACAGTCAGTCCTTAGTCATATACAGGGTAAACAGTCAGTCCCTAGACCTATACAGGGTAAACAGTCAGTCCTTAGTCCTTTACAGGGTAAACAGTCAGTCCCTAGACCTATACAGTGTAAACAATCAGTTCTTAGTCCTTTACAGGGTAAACAGTCAGTCGCTAGACCTATACAGTGTAAACAGTCAGTCCTTAGTCCTGTACAGGGTAAACAGTCAGTCCCTAGACCTATACAGTGTAAACAATCAGTTCTTAGTCCTTTACAGGGTAAACAGTCAGTCACTAGACCTATACAGTGTAAACAGTCAGTCCATAGTCCTGTACAGGGTAAACAGTCAGTCCCTAGACCTATACAGTGTAAACAGTCAGTCCTTAGCCATATACAGGGTAAACAGTCAGTCCCTAGACCTATACAGTGTATACAGTCAGTCCTTAGTCCTTTACAGGGTAAACAGTCAGTCCCTAGACCTATACAGTGTAAACAGTCAGTCCTTAGTCATATACAGGGTAAACAGTCAGTCCCTAGACCTATACAGTTTAAACAGTCAGTCCTTAGTCATATACAGGGTAAACAGTCAGTCCCTAGACCTATACAGGGTAAACAGTCAGTCCTTAGTCCTTTACAGGGTAAACAGTCAGTCCCTAGACCTATACAGTGTAAACAATCAGTTCTTAGTCCTTTACAGGGTAAACAGTCAGTCACTAGACCTATACAGTGTAAACAGTCAGTCCTTAGTCCTGTACAGGGTAAACAGTCAGTCCCTAGACCTATACAGTGTAAACAATCAGTTCTTAGTCCTTTACAGGGTAAACAGTCAGTCACTAGACCTATACAGTGTAAACAGTCAGTCCATAGTCCTGTACAGGGTAAACAGTCAGTCCCTAGACCTATACAGTGTAAACAGTCAGTCCTTAGCCATATACAGGGTAAACAGTCAGTCCCTAGACCTATACAGTGTATACAGTCAGTCCTTAGCCATATACAGGCTAAACAGTCAGTCCCTATAATCATGCAGGGTAAACAGTCAGTCCTTAGAAGTATACATTGTAAACAGTCTGTCCTTAGACCCATACATTGTAAACAGTCGGTCCCTAGACCTATACAGGGTACACAGCCAGTCCTTAGTCCTATACAGGGTACACAGTCAGTCCCTAGACCTATACAGGGTAAACGGTCAGTCCCTAGACCTATACAGGGTAAACGGTCAGTCCCTAGACCTATACAGGTAAACAGTCTGTCCCTAGACTAATACAGGGTAAACAGTCAGTCCCTAGACCTATACAGGGTACACAGCCAGTCCTTAGTCCTATACAGGGTACACAGTCAGTCCCAAGACCTATACAGGGTAAACGGTCAGTCCCTAGACCTATACAGGGTAAACGGTCAGTCCCTAGACCTATACAGGTAAACAGTCAGTCCCTAGACCTATACAGGTAAACAGTCTGTCCCTAGACTAATACAGGGTAAACAGTCAGTCCCTAGACCTATACAGGGTACACAGTCAGTCCCTAGACCTATACAGGGTACGCCGTCAGTCCCTAGACCTATACAGGGTACACAGTAAGTCCCTAGACCTATACAGGGTAAACAGTCAGTCCCTAGACCTATACAGGTGAACAGTCAGTCCCTAGACCTATACAGTGTACACAGTCAGTCCCTAGACCTATACAGGTGAACAGTCAGTCCTTAGACCTATACAGGTGAACAGTCAGTCCCTAGACCTATACAGGGTACACAGTCAGTCCCTAGACCTATACAGGTGAACAGTCAGTCCCTAGACCTATACAGGGTACACAGTCAGTCCCTAGACCTATAAGGTGTAAACAGTCAGTCCCTAGACCTATACAGGGTAAACAGTCAGTCCCTAGACCTATACAGGGTAAACAGTCAGTCCCTATACCTATAAGGTGTAAACAGTCAGTCCCTAGACCTATACAGGGTAAACAGTCAGTCCCTAGACCTATACAGGGTACACAGCCAGTCCCTAGACCTATACAGGGTAAACTGTCAGTCCCTAGACCTATACAGGGTAAACAGTCAGTCCCTAGACCTATACAGGTGAACAGTCAGTCCCTAGACCTATACAGGTGAACAGTCAGTCCCTAGACCTATACAGGTGAACAGTCAGTCCCTAGACCTATACAGGGTAAACAGTCAGTCCCTAGACCTATACAGGGTAAACTGTCAGTCCCTAGACCTATACAGGGTACACAGTCAGTCCTTAGACCTATACAGGTGAACAGTCAGTCCCTAGACCTATACAGGGTACACAGTCAGTCCCTAGACCTATACAGTGTAAACAGTCAGTCCCTAGACCTATACAGGGTAAACAGTCAGTCCCTAGACCTATACAGGGTAAACTGTCAGTCCCTAGACCTATACAGGGTAAACAGTCAGTCCCTAGACCTATACAGGTGAACAGTCAGTCCCTAGACCTATACAGGTGAACAGTCAGTCCCTAGACCTATACAGGGTACACAGTCAGTCTCTAGACCTATACAGGTGAACAGTCAGTCCCTAGACCTATACAGTGTAACGAGAATTGGAACAAACACCAAGACCTATCAGGCTCAATCAGACTCAGCTGAACCTTAAACAAAGTTGGAGGGACATTTCTGTCCTCGTCAGGTGACATTCCCTCTCCCTTCCTTCCCTGTTTTTGCCGCTGTACTTCCCGATCAGACAGCTGTTACAAGGAGCAAGATTATTAACGAGACCATAGGCCCAAAGCTCATTGTAGTGGCTGTGTAATTCTCTACACACTGTGTCAGGTTAACAGTGCTGGCTTCTCTACTCAACAGCTGGTTCAGTGGACCTCTCCCACTTCCCCTCGGCAGCAGCACTGTAAAAGGAACCGATAACTTCTGTAGTGCTTCAGAACAACCAGGAGGAAAGCCTTGCCACACCTTTCATACTGGAGTAGGAGCCAGTCATCTACACAAGCCCATTTCCAAGTACGGAATTGGATGAAGCGCCCTCGCTGCTGCTATATGAAGGCAGGATGAACGAACATGCCTTCTGCTAAACTTTTGGCCTATCCATTGTCTCTTCACCTATTATAGAAGTTAGCACTGGGCTAATACAGGAACACGGCTAGCAAATTAATTTAGCTTTTTTTTTATCTGGGCATTGAGCTCTGATTTAAGAGACAGCCGGAGCGCCTTTGGATTCAGGTCAAAATTGCATTGCCACAGTTTAGGTTATACGGTCCCATATGTTCAGTTTAATAGGAATGTATGAGTAGGGCATCTCCTTGATAACCAGGCCCATTATTCTGAGATCAGAGGAAATATGACTTCGAGTTAACTCTGGTGGTTGAAAGCATTCTCTCATTCCGCAGCAGGGCAGTGTCAGAACTCTTTGATTATTGATCATTTCAGCTTGCTCTCGTGCTTTTCCTCCTCGTAACGTGAAGTGATAGATGATCACTTCTGGCCCAGTAGTTAATGTATACTATTAGCTCTGTATTTAAACATTATAATGTAATTGATTTACAAATTGATTTATTGATGTTAATTCAAGTGTTTCGCAAAATTAATCACACTTAATAAATGAACGTGCAATATTTCATGAGCTGTTGTGTGATTGACTAATGATAGGAATTAATCAACTTGAATAAGAAATTCAAAAACACTTTTGTTTGGCTAATTTGTCACTTTGTTAGAGTGTTGAATGAATGGAGGAGGCTTGAAATGAACGACGGCTTCTCTAAAGAGGCAGAGAATTGCAGCGCTTCTTTTTTTTGTTTGTTGGAGACCTTACGTAGTTTATTAGGGACAGTACGAGCAGTGAAAAAGGCGAGCAGTCGAACTAACGCTATTAACTTATGCTTCTGTTGGTGGGCTACATTCGCCTTAACGATTGAACTCCCTTAGCTTCCCACTCCGGCTTTACCTTCTTCCAATTCTTGGCAAAATCCCTAAAATAAGTACTTTATATTACTACCTTTTCCTTGGCTTTGAGTAAATAGCGCAATTGTTTTGCACCCCAGAGATCCAGTTAAGTAGTTCATTAGTGGGAATCTCAAGTCTTTAAAGTATTGATCCCCCCCCCTCCCCCCCTCCCCCCCTCCCCCCTCTCCCCCCTAGTCAATGGAGAAATAACAACCCGGATATAAGCTAGTTGTCCATAGCGATGGCAATATCAATTATTTAAAAAGGGCAGATTCGCTGTGGCCATGTAGCCATCAATCATAAGATACGGCAATGACAAAAAGCTGCTGCTCCTATCTGGAGAAGAGAGCAATTCTATCAGGCAGATGACTGTGAGGAGGCAGGATGACCTGATGTCACTCAGATTGTTGCTCCTGCCTTTGAGCGCTGGGGTCCTCCTCTCAACCACACCATGGAATGGGTAAATGGATTCTCTGTTTACCATTGGCCTCTCTATCGAGTGCACACTTCAATTTGTCTAACAATAAAGGGGGCCAGAGTACTGGGGTTTTCACCCAAAGAATGTATGAATTTTTTATTGAATTGCATGAATTGAGTTGCAAGTGCATGGCACTACTTTTTATTTATAAATTGAATTGAGTGATTCTGTTGAACAGTGACTGGACCTGGGCCACCTCATATGTCCCTGTGGACATAAATGACAATATCTTGCATTCAAGTGACTGCTATTTCTACTCCAACCAATAGTTACAATTCTTTGGGGGCCAATTTTATGCTTTTACATATGTGTTCCATGACATCCAACCCATTACATTTGAATACCTATAATGTACATATTTATGATAAATGTATCTATATTTTTTAATCCGGGTTTCCTGTTGCACACAACAAGTATGACTTTTGTTGGTGAGCAGAAGTGTCTGTCCGGTGCTTGGCTTACTAGGCAGTTGACTTCCCAAGACGTTGGATTTCCCCAGAGTCCCGCTCTGCTCACTGTGGATATAGACGGTTGCAATTGACTCATTTGCGTGGCAGTAATCCATGGTAATAACGCATGTCCTTCGTCAAGTTTGGATTAAAGTAACAAACACAAGCATAGCCTGTGAGTTCACGTACCTGAGCGTTCCCCATGAGAACAACACGAGAGCATCTCAAACGAAGTCCCACCAAATGCGTGGACGTATCCTCCAAAAAAGAAGACTTAAGAGTACTAGACGCGTCTTTTGAGTTTCAAAACGCAACTTTGATTAATAATTGATTCAATAAATCCTTGGAACACATCAAAGCCAGGAAGAGGAGGCACACCGGTGCTCCTGTGGACCGTCGGCCCGGGCAGTCAAACGGGACTTTGTTGTTTCAAATGCTTCCCCAGATCTAGAGCTTTCCCCTGCCTGCCTAACTCGCAGAGCTGTGATGCCCGGGCCTGACAAAGTGCTGGCAATCTCTTAATGAAACGAGACATGCAGGGATATGAATGGCCACATCTGAGGGGTAATTGCTTCAGTGCAGAAGCCTCCTACCTCGTTCCATTTAGTCTATTAGCAATTTATGGCTGGTCTCCCTCCGCTCCGCACAGGAGGGGTTTGATCTAAACTCCCAGGAGCTTTTAGGTGTGCTCAGGAGCCATTATAAAAGCCTTGAGATACGGGCGAGAATCGGTTTCACTTAGCACTGTTTTCATTCTCTTTGGGCAGTCATTCATTTATTGTCGCAGTAGAAAGGTGAGCATCACATTTGATCTCGTCAAAGGTAATTGGCTTATGGTACGTCTGTACCTGTGCGGTGTTTCTTTATGTTGAGTTGTGCCGTTACGAGACTGTTTGTCTTGGAGACGGCCAGCAGTTGCTTCGTCTCTTACCCAAATCACGGTGGGATGAACGACCAGCAAGCCTTTGAGTACTGTGCCGGTGCACAGGGCATTTATCATTGTAGTGATCAAAACATTTTCACCCTCGTGCTTTTTATGACTATTCTGTATCAGACAGCATACGGGAAAACCCCACTTTCAACAACATGATCCTAGTCCCTGAACACTGACTTTAAGGACGAACGTGTCTGGTCGTCATTATATCTAGGCACTGGCACAGACAGCGGTACGAGGCGTGTCGCTGGTGACTGCGTGGTGGAGGAGCTCCGCTCTGTGGGGTAGAGGTGTTGGTTGTTGGTGCTATCAGAGGCCCTGGCTCTCTAATGACTCCTGTCGGCCCCCCACCGTTTGGGACGAGGATCTGTGTGTGTTGTGGGTGGGGGCTCTGAGGGGCTCCCGACTGGTCCTTGGCTGGACGTGGGATGTAGCTGATAACTCAATGTGATGGCTTCCTGCCGCTTCGGCCTCGTGGCTTCCGGCGCTCAGACTGCACTCCACGACCGCGTGGACATGTTAGCTGAGAACTGGAAATGTTTTGGAACTACTGCACGGTCTGATGTGTGGGGGATTATGAGCTCTCCAGCCTCATGAAGTAGTCTATACACTTCCAATGTCTTTGTACTGAAGTATTCTTTGCATTAGGTGCGAAGGCGCTGTACAACAGTACAGGATAAAAGGATGTTTTGATACTTTAAATTGTCATCCGAGCATCAATAGTTCTTCTGGAGAGGATCATCACTGTAACACAAGGCTAAATACACTACGGTGCGGTCTCTTTGTTGCGACCTGACATTTGCAGTACTGACGCATTCTCATTTTTAAAAAAGCTGTAGCACACAAAAAAAGTGTTGAAGGAGTGTCAAGGAGAGATGTTTTGAGATGGGGGCTGAACAGTAGAGAGCGAGGAGTGAAAATGACAATGTTCTAACTGTAGTCTCTGGGCTGATCTTTCCTCCTACTGTGCAGGGGCTTGGAGAGCCCACTGAGTGACAGGACTGGTCTGTGCTGTGGACCTCTCTGTGCTACCTCGACTCCACGGGGGAGCCTTAACCACCAGGCCCCTCAGAAGCGGCCCCCACCGGGAGGGCCCAGTCAGAGCCTTTCCTCCCCTGGCTGACCTCTGACACACCGAGTTTGTGCTAGGTCGCCAAAAGAGATAATGGTGGGGATTCCTCCCCAATGAAGCAGCGGGCTGTAATTGATGTGGCAGAGACGTCAGCATCAATCTGTAGCTCCGCGAGCCACTCCGCTGGTCCCGCCGTAGTCTGCCTGAGGCCCCTCATCCAGATGACTTCCCGAGAGCGTCATCCAAACCCCCAGAAACTGTCCCATGTCAATTACATATGCCCTATCCGCTCCCTGTTTTGGTGTAAATAATCTCCAGTAGACACCCAATAAGTGTAGTTATCTTCCCCGGCACATTCAGGGTGATTTCTTAGTGCCGCCCCACATCTGCAGAATGGAGAACGGCAGCCATATCTTCCCCTACAGACAGAGGACTGATTATACAGGAAGTAGGTGACACTGTTGATATTTGTGCGAAGGATTCCTATCTTCCACTATGAATATCTCAGGTCCCACACTGCATACGGATAAAGTCATCACACAGCTGTATATTGTCTGGGCCCGTCCCAGGACACCGTTACTAATTTGGGAGAAGATGGTGTGAATGTGGTCAATTTGCAAGCCCTGCACTGCCAATGTCAACCAGTTTGGTTAGAGGACAATCATCCCACAGAGGGATGTATTGTAATTGTCAATGCTGCTTGTTTAACATTTTTGCTGTTATATGATGCTTCTAGAATGCAGTTCCTGGAACAAAAACGCCAAAGCACTGTATTACACTCAAAGTGTTCCAGGCTCATTGAGCAGAGGAGCAGAGCAATTACATGTAAAGAAATAGACCGTGAGGACTAAGTACTGGGTCTAATAGTGAGAATCTACATTACCTCCAGACTATTCTAATGGGGCCAGCAGTTCATTTAGGCTGGAGAATTGATTAATATGCACCGTTTTGTTCAAAGACAGGAATGACGCACAGAGGTACCTCTCAGAGGTGAACGTAATAACGTTTGCTCTCGTAGTCCAGACAATCTGTTCAACATTTGGTCCTAGGTGCTAAAAAAGTGGCGTGAATATAGAAGTAAGTACGAAGCAGAATGTCTAATGTACCACCTCACCGTTTTTTAAGATGAATTTGATTGCATCATTGGACAGACGGCAATTGGGTCCGGCAGACGCAACACGCAAAAAATGAACACTATTAGCATTTGACCATTCGAAACCATACATTACAATCAAAATTAGTGCCTTTAAAAGAACGGGCTGTATGCCACACAATGTGGTACAGCATTATGAATAGAATATAACAGAATGGAATAGAATAACTTTGTTTTTCCTGTGCGGGAACTTCTTTTTGGTAGGGACTCACAAAACAAGAAAAGGTAAACGTATTAGGCTAAACAGTAGACCTGCTAGCAATGCCTCTTTGGAGCCAGACGTGTTCCTCTATGGAAAGAGAGAAGGCCAGTATCCGCGTAGGCGTATTTTCAAATGGAGAAGGCTCCAGCCCACCAAGTAATTCATTATTTATGCCTAAATATTCTAACCTAACAGTTGTGATTATTTCACAAGAGGAAGGTCAGGCTGGTGCGAAGTGGATGGAATGAAATAAGCCGTCTGTCTCTTTCCAAACAGAGTTTTGATCCTGATGCATGTAAATCTATCAAAGGGGGAAGCCACAGAAAGCACACGCGGGGTTAATCTGCTATGACTGTTGAAATTTCCATGATATGCCGGTTGAATAAAGAATTACGGTGGAATGAACCATGCTGTTTATCCAAATTATTATTTCCCCCCCCACAATTCCACCATGAAATACAGACCTTTTGTTAGCATGCTAAATGTCCATAAACAAAAGCAAACAAGGTTTTAGGGTTTATTCTTGAAAAAATGCATTGGTGAGGGAAGATGCGGAATGAATATGTTGGATTAATGTTTGCTTTCTCTTTTAAAGGAAGGTTTGAAGCTCAGCCAGATGACAATGAAGGTTAATAAAGTTTTTTTTTTTTTTTTAAGCACAATTGGGACTCTCATAAGGTTGATAAAGCTCACCTTTCTGCAAGAAATGGTTAAGAATCTCAAAGCCATCAGGGGAGATTGAGTTGTGTTTTTACAGTGAATTAAAGTCAAGTCCCCCTGCAAATATATGGAGGTGGGATATTCATCACATTCTCATCCTTGAGCAAACCCACTGGCAAACATTGACAAGCCTTCCCCTTGGCCCGCCTCATATTAGACAAACTCCGTCAGACGGTACCTTTGTTGCACGTAAAGCCTGTTGATTAAACTGAATCATATGTTGCGGAAAGGTATTATGCATAAACACAGATATGAATGATAAAGAGAGGATATGAATCCATTCAATGTTGAAGGGTGGCTGTCATCCCACCTATATATATGCACAGTCTCTCCTACTGCAGAGCTGAGCCTCATTGAATTGCAGTCCAAAGATTCAAATACAATTGTTCCTTGACTGCAGGTTAGGAAAGAGGAAAAACATACCCTGTCGTTTCTGTCAATTCCAATCCTACGATTTTACTTTTTTTAATTTGTTGAATTATGAATTAACAGCCTAATTTCCCCACTCATTATGGCATTATGGTAAAAGTACACTAAACATACTTTTCTGACTGGAGTTTAAGGACACAGTCCCTCACCCAATTAACTTAAAGCCCTTTTGTCAAATCACTAGGAATCTTCTCCCCTCGGGAAGACATTTTAAAAAGGCAATTGTGTCACCGTCTAATTAAGTCACCTCGTGATTGGCTGGTTCACGGTCTCTGTGACAGCTCTGACAAATACGCGGATTGGCTTCTTCTTAACCTTCTTTCACAGTTCGGACGCAGAAGTTGGAGATACACCGCCTCACCTCATCTCGCACTTACCATTTCAGTGTTTATAAAATGTCCACGAATGTGTCTGAAATGCCTCAGATGTCCGAAAATATAACAGCTGCAAAATGTCAGGAGAAGCAGGCAGTGTCTTACCTAGATGGATGCCATTTTCACCAACGTTTAATTGATTGTAATCCTTAATCTAGGAGACATTTACACAATGCATAGATTTAGACAGAATATGACACTGAAATGAGAAAACGAAACCAATCCGCCCATAGGGTATTCGGTGGGAACAGCTGATAAAATGTTTTATGTAAATAGCGTTCCGATGACACATCATAGACGATGAATCAAATGAACGTATAGTAGAGTGAGTTATTTGTGACTGGTGGTGACATGGAAAAGGAAACTGCGAATTGCGTAAATAGACGATAACTAAGAACCCGCCGTGGATTGCATGGTAGCCATAATTGTTTTCATATTGCTATTCATTAGTGCATATGTGGGTGATTAAGTCACATGTCAGCGATGAGCAACCGGGTGAACTGGTCCTGATATGTCAGGCCAGAACAGGAGGAAGGAGTGAGAGAGGGGGGGGAAGCAGCGGTGGAAGGAACCACTCTCTTTTCCCCAGCCACAGCCACCACACAGCCACACATAAACCACCTCCCAGGCAGGTTTGAGGGGCAACCATCTTTAAATGCTTGAGCTGCTCCGACCGTGCAGCCATGACCAGATTCACAATTCTCTGCCGTTATGTACACACCATCACCCCTGCTCCACATCACATCAGAGTGGCGTGGTAGCCGCTGACCCCAGGGTAGGGCTGTCTCCACTGATCCAAGTTCATCCTGCTGGGGGACCAACACACAATACAGCCACAGCCAGAGTCATTTCATGCCACCAAACAAACGGATAAGTCGAAATTCAAATCGAATGCAAATGTCGTTTTTTTGTTGTTGTTGTGAATGAATTGAAAATGAATTCTGAAGATATTAAAACTGTGCCTGTTCAAACAACAATATCAATTGACAAATCGCTGATTATATGAGCTTTACTGAAATCCCTTTTCTTTTGGTTATATCATGGATTTGAGAGCCTGTATGGCTAGGTAATGCGTATCCCCCTTGTCTGTCTTAGTGTGGAAATTCTCTCTTCGTGTCTGTCTTCCTGTTGAGCACTTTGTCACAAGAGCACCACATCCAATATTCTGCCTGCAAGCAACTGTATTACCAAACCAAAAAGCTCCCTGAAAGTGTCATGTAAATACCAAACCATGGTTTAAGTAATAGCCCTATAAAGTGATCTTTAAGTGGAGTTCTGAGCACCACCCTAATGGCTGCGTCTGCCTTTTACTGAACCACGTGGCTCTCCCTGAGTGGTGATTATGAGTCATGGGTGAAGAGGTCTTGTGTGTAGGTCAGCCTGTAAGCCTCACTTCCAGCTGCCAATCTTTACTTTGCAGGAGACTCCCGAAAGCCTTGTTCCTTATCTTGTACGTTGTCATTACTCCAGGTGGTATCTGGGAAATGACGTCTGCAAAACACTTATTTTCTCCGCTATTTAATGCCTCCGGATATCCGAACCCAGTTCTACTGGGATTGTCACAATGGAGAACAGTGTTTCAAGGCGAGGAACAGAAATCACTACGATTTTGACGCGAGATGGCATCACGGTATGTTCAACCTCAACGACGTTCGGACAAGTATGAAAATAGAAAGTAAACATCCCCAACGTTGGGATGATTTTCAAAAGCGAGTAGCTGCTAACTTGATTATGAAACATGGCCTCCGCAGGCAGTGTTTTGAGACAACAACAAAAAGTCCATGGTCAATTTTTTTTTTTTTTTTTTACAGTATATTACATGGGAACACTCATGCATGGTGCTTTTTGAATCTGGTCTTACTGTATGTGAGAGGTCAGGGGTCGGGACGTCAGGAAGTGCTGTTCATTTCACAGGGTTATGGAAAAGCAGATTCACAAGGAATACAGATCACTTAGCACAAGCCGGCGGACGCCTTGAAGTTGCAGAGCTTTCTTCCCATTTGTTAATCACATCCTTGGGCCCGCTGAACCGTTGAGACCGTGAACATGCCGTCCCTGAATGACCAGCTTTGCCTGCTGCCAAAGAGCACTGAAACAATGATTCAGCCTCACTAGTGTGTGTGTGTGTGTGTGTGTGTGTGTGTGTGTGTGTGTGTGTGTGTGTGTGTGTGTGTGTGTGTGTGAGAGAGAGAGACATACAGAAAGAGATAGAGACAGAGAGAGAGAGAGAGAGAGACATAGAGGAAGACAGAGAGACAGAGCGAAAGACAGACAAAGAGAGAGAGACAGAGAAAGAAAAAGAGAGAGAAAGAGAGAGAAAAAAAGAGAGAGAGAGAGAGAACGTCTGTCTGTTCTCTGGTTGTCTGATCAGCCCTGAGGTCCAGGAGCCTTGAGGCCTCATGATCAAAGTGCTGCCATCTGAACTCTGCCATTCCCACTCTGAACAACCAATCTCTCCCTTCACCAGGCCTAGACAGGGGACTGATGGATTTCACATTGACTCGACATTTACCACTGTACGCTATGTACAGTAATGCTCATCAAGAGGAAAATTAATAGATATTTCCAAAAGAATCATATTAGAATAAATTGGGTCTGACACTTAGGGGAAAAAAACATTGTATTGAATTTTTTTCCTCAAAAGCAGCAACAATAGAGTCAAGATGATAGACATTGACTTTAAGCCTCTAGAGAAAATGTAGTGAAACCATTTATTAATTGCCCAACAAACTAAAAGGAATTGAACGTGTGTATCGTGGACAATCCTGATAATCACTCTGTTCTACTAAGCCTTTAATATGATTACGAGTGTGAAAATGGAGGGCAGAGAATCTGGATTACATCACAAACACTGTCGATTAATTGGAGCTGTGAATTTACATATGGATTCCCGTTTAATGTCTAACCAGCCTTTAATCCAGCCAGGCTAATGTCTGGTGCAGTTTGAAACTCCAGCGTCTTGTCACGTGATGCACGGTAATTCCAAACGCGCCGATAAAACGGTGGCAATTATTGCAGCGTTCAAACTGTTAGATTTGGAAAACATTTTAGTCACGGTGGACAAAATATCATCTCCTTTTCCGCAAGGAATATCAAACTCTTTGAGTATTTTAGGGCTTTGGGCTACATGGACTCACACTGGTTAGATTAACTAAAGACTGTCATCGTATTATCACAAGTTTCATCCTGTTTCCGCCTGGAGAATCATGAAATCCATCATTCCCCCACTTGGACTAGAAGGAGTAGGATAAAAATCATTAATTAATACATTAGACATGACTTTAGATAAAAGTACATCTGTTTTAGCCGGCTGTGCTTTGTAGCTGTGTTTTGATGGCTTGAATATTGCCTACAGCCAAACCTACTTGACACCCAACCGTGTGTAGCCTATTTTAAGCGGCTACAGCACAATGAGGAAGATCCATATGTGTTTGAGAAAAAAAAACTATTTACAATCTCACAATGTAAAGTTTCACCTCGGAAAACCTCTGAGGTTACGCCCCAGTCAATCAATGAACTTGGATTAGATGTTACAGGTGTATTATACGGGGTGTTGTAGACAGCGGGGATTTTTCATTACTTATCTCCGATCAAGTTTTATTCTTTGCTATTTTCTTTTGATTTCATCTCACTCCCAACTCCTTCCTTCCTTGTTTTTCAAAGCCTTATTTTTGTTCCCCGTTTCTAATAAGCTGAACCGAATCATTTTCACTTTTTTTCCAGGCCGTTTCACTCTTCCAGCGTTGAATAAATGGCGACTTTATTTCCATGAAATTCTCAGATGACACAGATCTTTCTTTTGCATAAAACCATGAAGAATGTGGCTAATATCAGCGGCATTCATCTGCTAAGTGGACATTTGCATGGGGCGAGGTGCGGGGCGAAAAGAGCCACTAGCCTCCTGCAGTGACAGCGGTGCTGGGGGATGACATCTGACAGCTGTGACAGTGCTGAAGGGGGAAGCCAGGCGACTCGCCGCGCCCCTGATCCAATTATGCCACACGGCCCCCTGTCAGACCCAGCAGCTTGACTCCAGCCACTCCAAGGACAGTATTGATCTATTGTCAGGAGGACCAGTTGCCTGCCTTACTATCTAGTACCACTGAACTTTCCAACCTCCACCCTCCTCTCCTCACACCCCCTGCCCAATCTCCTCCCAAGCACCCTCTTAAATGCCTGGTGAAACCAGGTTATGTCATTCAGGTACAGAAAGAGAGAAGAGGTCAATGGACTTGTGCGCTAAATACTCCCAAAGCTTGAGAGGGGGAGTATGTGAGTGTGTGTGTGTGTGTGTGTGTGTGTGTGTGTGTGTGTGTGTGTGTGTGTGTGTGTGTGTGTGTGTGTGTGTGTGTGTGTGTGTGTGTGTGTGTGTGTGTGTGTGTGTGTGTGTGTGTGTGTGTGTGTGTGTGAGTGAGTGAGTGAGTGAGTGAGTGAGTGAGTGAGTGAGTGAGTGAGTGAGTGAGTGAGTGAGAGAGAGAGAGAGACGAGGAGAGCGGTGGGGTGTGGTGTGTCTGTCCAGGCCAGGGGCTCATGTCTATAGGTACAGTACAGTACTTACCCCCTCTCCTCCTCTTAATGGTCTGAGAGGATGCTGTTTCCCCGTTTCCCTCCGCTTGTAGGAAAGTAGTTGATTTGCGATGATGAAAAGGCCATTGCAATTAGTGTGCTCCAGCTAGTTTTGCCGGGTGACGGCAGAGGCGCTTGAAACAATGGCAGCTGCCAATAACTTCAGCTCACAAAGAACAGACAATTAGGCCCTGCCGGCCTGTTACCACTGTAGGTCCCAGATCTCCGGACCTTTTAACTAGCGGGCAACACAAAGCATCCGGAGGTCAACAAGGCAATGATACTTTGTGAGGCAACAGTCCGGAGCAGAGGTTAATCAAGCCACATCCACACCCCGACATCTTGAGTTTAGCCCATTCTTATTATTCTCGTCACACATGCCAAGAAAAAAAGGCAGAGAGGCAAAGGGAAAAGAGAATAGTTGCTTCTTCATGGCTTCATGTCAATTGGGAATTGCATGGAATCCTCCCTTGTGTTCCTATTGAAATGGAATAGACAATTTGCCTTTTGTTGTTTGGAAAGCAGGGAGAATATCATTCATGAAACAAATGGATGTATTTATAATCCAGAAGGACATGTGTAACTTTCGATACGTAACGAACACCTTTATACTGTTCCATTATAAGAAGAGACGTACTGTGCCGTAAACCACTGAATGCAGTTGCTTTACATTCCAAATCTAGTGTGATGACCTGTCTACACCAGCATGAAATTGGGCACAATCAGGAGAGAAGCTCACCGTCATGTTCATGGTACATGCCGTGTGTGTCCAATGTAGAGTGTGAATGTTATTGTGGTCACTCATGCACTCGTTTGTGACACACATAAAGGACTGGTCTGAGGTCACGTAGAGGTGTCTTACTGATCCAAGATTCCACAAAACACATGTATTAAAAAAGCACTTCCAGTAGAAAACGTATAAGATTATGATATTGGACAGAGACACACTACGTAAAGCATGCATTCTATCCTGTAACGCTCTCAATTGACTGTCTTTCTGAAAGTGTCTGCTGTGGTTAAATTACAACAGTGAGGTACTATTCAAGCAGTGTGTGTTGATCTCTCCTCTGCTGAACGCTGGTGCAGAATTAAACTGGCACATTCAGATTTGAATTGCTTACATTTTGAGAAATGTATGATCCATTCTGTGGAGGGCCAATGTGAACTTCTTGACAAGTGTTTAACCGCCCCATTAAATAATCAATGCGTCCGTTTGGCTTCTGACTGTAGGAAGGCACCGGTGGAAGTGGATCCTTCCTCAGATGCGCCAGGCTTTCCAAAGGGGGAGATTTCAATTTTAGCGTCCAATTTAGCCATGTTTTCCCTCTGCTGCGATACTGAAATTCAGGAAGTAGTAGAGTAAAAATAGGCTTTGTCTGCGCCAGTGGGTCGCAATAGGCTGTTGTGTTCCCCAGTCAGTCTTCAGTGCAGAAAGTGTGTTTCCTCTCTGAGCAAAGTAATCACTCATGTAATTAATTTTGAGGAAAATAACCCTCGAAACTAGGAGCACCAAGTTGCCCCACTGTGATATTTGATTTAATTTATTCCAGGACCAAGGAGAAGGGATTTGGGTGCACTGCCCATGCAGAGCATAAATCAAGAGCACTGTTTCAAGGAGTTGTTAGGAGGAGGACTTGCATACATTTTTTAACATCCCAAATGTTGTCTTCTAGACCACAAACTGGGAATTATGTTACATGAAAAAAGCTCCCTCGTGACCAGTATCATATCAGTTTAGGGGGAAGTGAATTACAGACAAGCGATTTCTCAAAGTTCCGACACTTTATATCAGAGATGTCAAGAGACATCACTGATATCAGTCATAGGTCACATATTCCAAATTCCCGCAGTTTGGAAACGTATTGACAAGTGCAAGATTTTACATATGAGGCATCTAACAAAGGCCCTGTACACACTGACGTACAATGCATTTGGCGCATCGGGTTGTGACACAACAAAAATGTCAGCTGTCTCACAACTATTGTGTCCAATGTGTTGTACTTCCATTGTACATAAACCCGAGTGTGTACGGGGCCAAATATAGTCATATTGTAACCCTATATGCCCCTTAACACCCCCAAGAAAAAGAGAATACTTTGATTTGGTCTCACAAAGCCAAGGAAAACATTCTCATCCAAAGCATATTTTCTGGTCGTTAAAGCCAAGCTTGCTGTGCTATTATGATGCTTCACATACAACAGCATAATCAGCATGGACATAGATTCCTCCAATTCACTAATCGTTGTGGCATGTCCCAAACTGGGCAGTGGTTTCACTTTTGTAATGTGTAATAATCACAAGTGTTTTTAGAAATCCTAGTCACATCTTATATGTGAACATGCAATTTCTGCACTTCTTAAACCACAGCCATTTGTCACACCCACTGCAGTAGTTGAGCGGAGAGTGATCCCAAATGACACCATGTTCCCTATATAGTGCACTACTTTGGACCAGAGCCCTATGCTCTGGTCAAAAGTAGTACACTATATAGGGAATAGGTTGCCATTTGGGAGGCAGACAGCGACTCCTGCCAGAAGGCCCAGGAGGGAAATCAAGGATTCTGTCTTATTAATGTACACAGTGAGTGTCTAGTCCTGTCAACTAAGCTTTTATCTTATCAGGGGCTTTTAAGAACAGTTTAAAGGCTATAAACCGAACAGGACAGAGTTTGACAGAGGAGCTTGTCAGAGCATCTGTCTCCTTTAACACCTAAATAACATGTGATATTAAATTGTATGTATTTAATTCACTTTAATGAGTGAATTGATTTCTTTTGAAACATGTCATGGGAATGAATCCCACTCAGAACCATCCCAAGCAGATGACAGACCTTGCCATGTAAGTTGAAATAAATGTTTCTTACTTAATAGAAAGCGATGTCTTAAGTTGGGATGACAGTCGGGAAATGGCCAGTGGTAAGGAAGATTGGTCTGAATACAGTTCATCTGAAATAATAACCCCAAAGAAGATGCGTTTATCTTAAAGCAGGCTATAAAAACACTGTATTATGGCCATTGAGCTGCCTCTTCTCTGACGTTGGCGAACACAATGTCAGCACGTGGTGCATATATAATTGCATGTATTCAACAGTGTCTTAACCAATGTCAAATATTGTCTCTTCGTGTGACATTTTAGAATCTGTATAAACACGAAACGATAGAATGGAATCACATCAGGGTTGACCTGGATCGGCAACTCCATGGAAAGAAATGGAGAGCAGTCTGCTTGTCCTCTTTATCCGCCTCAGAGTTCATTTCCTTACCTCCCGCCGACCAGCAATTTAATTGTGCAGATTCCTGTCCCTAAATGAATTTACAATTTAGTCAGAACTACACCATGCATTACACCCAATCAGACAAGCACCCTCCCCCCCACCGCCTCTCCCCAAAAAATATAATTAATCATTCATAGCCAGATAAGGAAAAAGATCTACATTTATTCCTTCTTCTCTGGCCTGCCATAAACTACCTGACAATTGTACATTAATGATTCCCAGTAAATTCCTTAAAATGGTAATTTGTCATCCTGTCAGTTCATTTGTGACCTAAAATTCCTCACTAGAGGCATCATCAAATAAATTAATCACTACCCAGGATCCATTTTCTCCCTTATGCGTGCTATTATGGCCCAGCTCTCTTGTGGTTCTCTTCATTTACATATATTTAATGGTCCAGTCGTGGTTGGTTGTGCCATGTAATGCACACATCTCATGTCAGGTGAATATTCCCACTACCATAGTCATTCTCTCTCTCTCTCTCTCTCTCTCTCATCCCAATAGTGCTAAAAAATCTCAAGTCTTACACAGGTTTCAGACAATAGTAGCATTGATGGGACGAATTGTTTGTAGGAAGGCATCGGTTCATCTTTGCAGCGCTGCCTGCTTCCGTCTCTAGACAATATAAACACCTTCACGCTCCCACAGAGGTCCATAATAGAACATAATATATCAAGTCTCATGTCAGTACCAAATCTAACGTTAGACGTGTCAGTAACCCTGGATGAATAATGTAAAGAACATAATGTTCATGTAGTGAAGCCCTTGTCTGTGAGCAAGTAGGCTACTGAGGCTGCGTTTGAGACCATTGCGTTTGAGACCATTGCGTTTGAGACCAGGGGCTGTATGTTTATCAAACATCTCAGAGTAGCAGTACTAATCTAGGATAATGTTTTCCCCCTTTTAGATCACATTGAATTTGATCATAAGGACGCAGGTTGACATTTCATGAGTCTTAGACTGGAGGCAGAGCTATGTGGTTTCCGCTAGACGGGCCAGCTTCAACTTCAAAAATTGGCTATATCGTAAAAATAATGGTGTACATTTAAGGTTAGGGTTAGGCGTTAGGGTTAGGGTTAGGGTTAAGGTTAGGGTTAGGCGTTAGGGTTAGCACTGTGGTTAGAATTAGGGTAAAGGTTAGGTTTAAAATCAGATTTTATGACTTTGTATCTGTACCAGCTAGTGACCACTTTGCAGAGCTGCCTCCAGTACATGAGTCATCCCAATAAATTTCCCACCTGCTATAAGAACAGGAGGGACCTGATCCTAGATCAGCACTTCTACCACCGGAGGTTTGTGGCACCGAGTTGGGGAGAACGGGCATGTGGTAATGGCTGGAGCGGAATCGGGGGAATGGTATGAAATACATAAAACAGGTGGTTTCCATGTGTTTGATGCCATTCCATTTACACCATTCCAGCCATTATTATGAGCCGTCCTCCCCTCAGCCGCCTCCACTGGATACATACGGCTCCTGTACTCAATTCTACACTTCCACCCCCCCCCCCCTGTATTTAAGGGTGCCATCCTTCTCTATGGCATAATCATAATTAAAGTAATTTCAATGACCCTCTGGCTACTTAAGGAAATCGTTTCTCACGCCTTAAACTCCCCACCTCTTCCCTCAACAGTTCCTCAGACTCTGTTAATGCTTTATATTTGGGAGTCCGTGCCCCCGGGTGTTAGTGTTAAACTCCACATCAAGGTTACAAGTATGAGCAGATACACAGTTTCTCAGTTTGAATTCTTAGCAGAAATATCCCAATTACCTTTATGAGACGAATACATGTCACGTTTTGACTTCCTCATTAGAGGCCACTAACACTTCGATAACATGTGAATATGCTGCGAGCATTAGCACACAAGACGTCAGCATAGTCGTCAACAGATCCCCGGGATTCTCACCCAGACATCCTGTTCAAACCTCAAGTGAAATGAACATAACACAAAAGGCACGTGCATTAATCGTCGGAGCCGATGCAAACGGCAATGTGTCACTTAGCACAGTTGCTAAATGCTTTGTCACTTAGACCCGTACTGCTGAGGGGAAGTCCGTAGCCTAACTCTCTAACGGGAAGGAGAGAGGTTTGTATGGATATAAACTGAGAAGAGTTAGTACCCAAGTGAACACGTCATCTTTTATTGTTAAGCTTTAGTACTGGAGAGTACACCCCCCTGTGTGCCAAATAAGGACTCATCTAGCACAGTGATCAAGGAAGCTTCTGAAGTCATAGAGCACATTTTATAGGGGTGACCAATAAAAGCAGGCCAGAAGAGACAAGAGCATCCAGGAAATGTTAGAAGTGTAGATTGGCCTAACCTGGCTACTGCCTTGCAATAAAGTCTGGCATTTGTGAGGAGCAGGGAGGCTGTGGAGGTTGATACCTCTTTGGGCAGTGCAGGAGCTGTCCTTTGGACTTTTGCTTTGTGGTGTAAGTCCGAAAAGATCGTTAAGACTTCAGAACATAGGCA
Organism: Oncorhynchus nerka; assembly: GCF_034236695.1. NCBI lineage: Eukaryota > Metazoa > Chordata > Actinopteri > Salmoniformes > Salmonidae > Oncorhynchus > Oncorhynchus nerka. The sequence goes on from NC_088398.1 coordinate 43,155,605, forward strand.
TAAAACAGAGAGTAGACCACCGCTGGGCGGCTTGGGCCACGTCAATTTCGTCTGGGTTTCTGCATTTTGGGAATGACTTTTTAAATGTGCTACATGAAATAAATGGCAATATTGGGCAATGATGCTGGTAAGCTTTACGCAGTGTCCTTTTGGTGATGTTGTTCTAAAAGTTGGATACAAGGTAGATTTTACTATGACGGGAGGTATTTGTATAAAATACACTCTACAAAAAAAAAAAAGAAGCCCAATAGCTTACTGTATTGTCATGTTGCAACCTCAGAATAAAACGTCTATTATTGCTCCACCAATGAATTACCATCACCTCCGGTGTGTATGTTTAATCTTAACTCTGTGCATCTTTCCTTCACTTTATTACTGATGCTTTGTTCTCTCTGGTGAGACGATTACACGCTGTCCTTCACAGCCCTTATTTGCAGAATAAACAAACTTGATCTTCCATTGTTCCATAAAACAATTTCATGCCTTTTGAATTTAAATACTTTTCTCTTTAAAACACTCTTCTCTGCCTTTTATTATTTTTTTTTTTTTTACCTTTCTTTGTAATGCAATTGAGCCTTAAATTAAAAAGAGACTGCTCGACCTTGTAGGTTTTCCACATGAATCTAGATGTAATATTAATCTCAAATTACGTTTTCCTATGAATTAAAAGTAAACCACGTATTGTATGGTACATTATCTCGCTAACAGCCCCATGTGGAGATTATGAAGTGGAAAACTAATGGCGTAGACTTTTAGCATTTCGTTTTCGACCGAGTCATTTGCATATCTGGGAGAGGACGTTGATGTATTGTGCAAGTAAGCAGAACTCTGTATCCATGTTTTTATTGTTTGTTTTACTAGTGACTTGAAAAGAGAAAGTTTTCTCCCCTCAGCTAGATGAGGTAATGAGATTCCGGGTGCCCTCTATTATGGCGAGGATGAGAAATCTGATTATTAAGGAGAGGCATGTGACAGTAAGAAAAATCGGTTTACTTTTTCTTCCATCACCCCAAGAAACAAAGGTGACCCCACGTGTTCTGTTCATTAAATCTCCCCTCCTCTAATTTATCAAGGTAAACTATCATACAGTTTCTGCTGAGCTATCCATAAACAAGCCAACTTGTTTAGGTATGCCTGAAAAGGACACAGGATTTGGGTGTAATTTCTACATACTGAATGTGGCTTTAATTCACTTTTTCTCCTGCACAACGGCTCCTTGTGTACAGTAACAGAGTGGAAGGTGATATTTTTATGCAAGGTTCAGGGAAATGAAGACAAAATATGTTCTGTGCAAACAGCTGACATTTAATTGTGTCAAGGACACACAGTCATAACAGATATAGCTCTCTGGATTCAAATACCACTGGAATTATTTTTCACACTTTGAAGTAATTGTCCTCATATATGGTTGAAGTATTATGCCCCAAAGGAACCCTGGAAATACCTGAGCAGACTGATTTGATTTGAAGAGATGAAATGAGTCGTCTTGGATGAGCACGTGGTCATCGTGGCAGTAATTCTGTCAGGGTTCAACTGCTGTCCATTTGTCAGAGTGGGCTGGTTTGTAATAATGTGTGAGGTACGGCAGTTTCGATCATAAGATATTGCCATGTTATTCTATTAAACTAAATTAAATACAAATTATTTGTTACATGCTTCGTAAAACAACAGGTGTAGACTATTCAGTGAAATGGTTACTGACGGGCCCTTTCCAACAACACGGAGAAAAAATATATAAATGTTAGAAAAATAATAACAATAATTTATTCAACTTATATAGCACTATTCATTACATAAATACATCTCAAAGCACTGTAACTAAAAAAAAAAATTTAAAAATGAGTTAATAGACGGTCAAGAGACTGAAGGTGGGGAATGTTCATGGTTGAAGTGAGGTCATGCTTCACCATAGGGATGGTGCCAGGTTTCCTCCAGACGTGACGCTTGGCATTCAGGCGAAAGAGTTCAATAATGGTTTCATCAAACCGGAGAATTTTGTTAACCTTTAGGTGCCTTTTGACAAACTCCAAGTGGACTGTCATGTGCCTTTTACTGAGGAGTGGCTTCCGTCTGGCCACTCTACCATAATGGTCCTAAGTCAGAGGAACCATCGGGTTCTTGGTCACCTCCCTGACCAAGGCCCTTCTCCCCCGATTGCTCAGTTTGGCCGGGTGGCCAGCTGTAGGAAGAGTCTTGGCGGTTCCAAACTTCTTTCATTAAGAATGATGGAGGCCAATGTGTTCTTGGGGACCTTCAATGCTACAGAAATGTTTTGGTACCCTTCCCAAGATCAGTAACTCGACACAATCCTGTCTCGGAGCTCTACGGACAATTCCTTCGACCTCATGGCTTGGTTTTTGCTTTGACATGTACTATCAACTATGGGACCTTATATAGACAGGTGTGTGCCTTTCCAAATCATATCCAATCAATTGAATTTAGCACAGGTGGACTCCAATCAAGTTGTAGAAACCTCTCAAGGATGGTCAATGGAACAGGAAGCTAAATTTTGAGTCTTATAGCAAAGAGTCTGAATACTTATGTAAATAAGTTATTTCTGTTTCTTTATTTTGAATACATTTGCAAAAATTTATAAAAACCTGTTTTCGCTTTGTCATGAGGTAGTGTGTAGATTGATGAGGATTTTTTCTAAATCCCTTTTAGAATAAGGCTATAACGTAACAAAATGTGGAAAAAGTCAAGGGGTCTGAATACTTTCCAAATGCACTGTATAGGTAGGGATAAAGTGACTAGCTAATGGGATAGATAATAAACAGTAACAGCAGAGTGTGTGATGAGGCAAAATAGTTAGTGCAAAAAGGGTCTTATAGCTTAGGGGTAGAAGCGGTTTAGGGTCATGTTGGTTTCAGACTTGGTGTTTGATACCGCTTGCCGTACGTTAGCAGAGAGGACAGTCTATAACTTGGGTGGCTGGAGTCTTTGACCATTTTTAGGTCCTTCCTCTGACACCGCAGGGTATAGAGGTCCTGGATGGCAGGGAGCTCGGTCCCAGTGATGTACTGGGCCGTACATACTATCCTCTGTAGCGCCTTGCGGTCGGATGCCAAGCAGATGCCATACCAAGCGGTGATGCAGCAAGTCAAGATGCTCTCAATGGTGCAGCTGTATAACTTTTTTAGGAGCTGAGGGCCCGTGCCAAATCTTTTCAGCCTCCTGCGGGGGAAGAGGAGTTGTGTGGACCATGATAGTTTGTTAGTGATGTGGACACCAAGGAACCTGAAGCTCTCGACCTGCTCCACTACAGCCCCATCGGTGTGGATGAAAACTTAATGATGGTGTTGGAGTCATGGGTAAACAGGGAGTACAGGAGGGGACTAAGCACGCACCCCTGAGGGGTCCTCGTTTTGAGAGTCATCGTGGCAGATATGTTGTTACCTAGCCTCACCACTTAGGGGTGGCCCATCAGGAAGTCCAGGATCCAGTTGCAGAGGGAGGTGTTTATAATCCAAGGGTCTTTGGCTTAGTGATGAGCTTGGAGGGCTCAATAGTCTTGAACACTGAGTTGTAGTCAATAAACAGCATTCTCACATAGGTGTTCCTTCTGTACAGGTGGGAAAGGGCAGTGTGGAGAGCAATAGATATTGTGCCATCTGTTGATCTGTTGGGGCAGTATGTGAATTGGAGTGTGTCCAGGGTGTCTGGGATGATGGTATTGATAAGCAGTTCATGGCTGCAGATGTGAAAGATTACCTTGGCGTTCTTGAGCACAGGGACTATGGTGGCCTGCTTGAAATATGTAGGTATTACAGACTGGGTCAGGGAGAGGTTGAAAATGTCAGTGAAGACACTTGCCAACTAGTCTGCGCATGTTCTGAGTACTCGTCCTACTAATCCGTTTGGCCCCGCGTCATTGTGAATGTTAACCTTTTTAAAGGTATTACCCACATCGGGTTACGGAGAGTGTGGTCACACAGTCGTCCGAAACAGCTGCTGCTCTTATGCATAGTTCAGTGTTGCTAGACTCAATGCGCGCATAGAAGGTTTTTAGCTCATCTGGTGGGCTCACGTCACTGGACAGCTTGCGGCTGGGTTTCCCTTTGTAATCTATGATAGTTTGCAAGCCCTGCCACATTGACGAGTGTCAGAGCCGGTGTAGTAGTATTCGATCTTGGTCTTGTTTTGATGCATTGCCTGTTTGATGGTTCATCGGAGAGCATAGCAGTATTTCTTATAAGCACCTGGATTAGTGTTCTGCTCCTTGAAAGCGGCAGCTCTAGCTTTTAGCTCAGTGCGGATGTTGCCTGTAATCCATGGCTTCTGGTTCAGATATGTACTTACAGTCACTATAGGGATAACTTCATCGATGCACTTATTAATGAAGCCAGTCAGTTGACTGATGTGCCGTCGGATGAATCCCGGAACATATTCCAGTCTGTGCTAGCAAAACAGTCATATAGCTTAGCATCCGCTTCATCAGACCACTTCCTTATTGAGAGCAGCAATGGTACTTCCTGTTTGAGTTTATGCGTGTAGGCAGGAATCAGGAAGATAGAGTTATGGTCAGATTTGCCAAATGGAGGGTGAGGGAGAGCTTTGTATGCACCTCTGTATGTTGAATAAAGGTGATCTAAAGTTTTTTTGCCTCTAGTTGCACAGGTGACATGCTTATAGAAATGCGATAAATCTGATTTCAGTTTTCCTGCATTAAAGTCACCGGCCACTAGGGGCGCCGTCCTCTGGTTGAGAATTTTCTTGTTTGATTATGGTCCTATGCAGCTCGTTGAGTGCAGTCTTAGTGCCAGCATCGGTTTGTGATGGTAAAAAGACTGCTATGAAAAATATAAATGAAAACTCTCTTGGTAAATAGTATGGTCTACAGCTTATCATGAGGTATTCTAACTCTGACGAGCAGAACCTCCTTAATATTAGAGATTGAGCAAAATATGTTCTTGACAAAGAGAACCCACGCCCTCTGAGCTTCCCTGACTCAGCCATATTGTCCTGCTTATGTATAGTAAAACCAGATAGATGTATGTCTTCGTTCAGCCACGACTCGGAGAAACGTAGGTTTTTGCAGTTCTTCAGATCACGTTGATAGGATCATCTCGAATGGAGCTCATCCAGTTTATTCTCCAGTGATTGAACATTTGCCAATAGAAAAGGAAGGTAGAGGCGATTTATCCACTCTCCGACGTAGTCCAATCAGGTATCCCGGACGTCGGCCTATATAGAGCCTTCTCCTCCGGGAATTTGGGTCTGATCCTCAATGATCAATATGTCTTTAGTCTCTGACTCATTGAAGTATTAGTCCTAGGTCCAAATCAATGTTAGTGATACAGTTGAAGTCGGAAGTTTACATAGACTTTAGACGTTAGAGTCATTAAAACTCATTTTTCAACCACTCCACAAATTTCTTAACAAACTATAGTTTTGGCAAGTCGGTTAGGACATCTACTTTGTGCATGACACAAGTCATTTTTCCAACAATTGTTTACAGACAGATTATTTCACTTATAATTCACTGTATCACAATTCCAGTGGGTCAGACGTTTACATAAACTAAGTTGACTGTGGCTTTAATATGGCTAGGCATCCCGCTAGCGGCACACCTCGATAACATCCGGTGAAATTGCAGAGCGAGAAATTCAAATGACAGAAATATAAATATTTAACATTCATGAAAATACAAGTGTTATACATCAAAATAAAGCTTAACTTCTTGTTAATTCAGCTGCTGTGTCAGATTTCAAAAAGGCTTTACGGCAAAAGCACACCATGCGATTATCTGAGGACAGCGCCCCGCAAGCAAAAGCATGAAAAACATATTTCAGCCAGGCAGGTGCGCCACGAATGTCAGAAATAGCTACATAATAAATGCCTTACCTTTGACGATCTTCTTCTGTTGGCACTGCAAAAGGTCACAGATACATCACAAATGGTCCTTTTGTTTGATAATATCCTCCTTTATATCCCCAGAAACTCAGTTTAGCTGGCGCGCTTCAGTCAATAATCCACCGGTTTCCCTCCATCAAAATGCATACAAAATGAATCCCAAACGTTACTAATAAACTTCTCCAAACAAGTCAAACAGCGTTTATAATCAATCCTCAGTTACCCTAATACATAAATAAACAATACAATTTAAGACGGAGAATCATTATTGTCTTTACCGGAGATAAACAACAAAGAACGCGTTCTCATCCACGGGCATGAAAACTCTACAGGCAAAATATGAGTCACTTAGAAAAACTACAATTTCAAGCAAAATTTTCCAAAAACAAGCCTGAAACCCTTTCTAAAGACTGTTGACATCTAGTGGAAGCCCTAGGAACTGCAATCTGGGAGGATTTCCCTTCATAATAGACATGACAGCCATTGAAAACAGTGGTAGGCTGAATTCATTTTTGGGGGGATGGTTTGTCCTCGGGGTTTCGCCTGCCATAAAAGTTCTGTTATACTCACAGACATTATTTTTAACCGTTTTAGAAACTTTAGAGTGTTTTCTATCCAAATCTAGCTTCTGGGCCTAGCTTCTGGGCCTGAGTAACAGACAGTTTACTTTGGGCACGCTTTTCATCAGGACGTCAAAATACTGCCCCCTAGCCCAAAGAGGTTTTAACCCTTTCATGCGTGAGTTCCAAATATCTCTAACGGTCGCCCCAGCGTGAGTTTTTTTATGCACGTGATGTTAGAATGTTCTCTCCATTCCAGAATGTGATTGATACGTAACAGTACATTTTATCCGCGCTGCCCTCAAACTAAAGCACGCAGCCTGTTTATATTTATAGGTTGTTTTAACTTCAATTTCAAATGATTTTCAAACAAGTTTTTATTTTCTAAAAACAGTTTGAATTTAGGTGTGTTACGCCTCCTCATTCATTCACATAAAAATAGTCATTTTTACTTTTGCGGATAATTACATTTTTGGGACATTTCTGACACGGACAAAATTCCCCAAGCACTACCCAATTGTTTGTGCAGTTCACGTCTGCAGACATTTGCTCATCTCCCGTCAGAACAGGATCTGCACACGTGTTCACATTTTCTATTCCACATTTCTATTGTAGCGTACTGTATGTATGGAGCATAATATATTTGTGTATATTCTTTATCACCGCGGACACGTGAGGTAACGTTACTCATTTTATAACCTTTATGGTGTTATAGTCAATCGTGCTTACGTAGCCACATTCTTCTATTAGCTCTGTAAAACAATGCTAAATGCGTCAGAGAAGTATTATCTTGTGTTGCATTTTGAAGCTACCATGGCCTTATGACTCTCAAGTGGTGCAGCGGTCGAAGGCACAGCACATCAGTACTAGAGGCGTCACTACAGACTCCCTGGTTCAAATCCAGGCTGCGTTTCCATCAAAGTAAGTGCCTTATTACGTTATAATAGTTATAATAATAGTTTCCGTATGCCGTTTCTGCTGTAGCTGTAGATCATAATATATTCCTTATAACTGCGGACACGTGAGGTAACGTTACACATGTTATAACCTTTATGGTGTTATTGTCAATCATGCTTACCTAGCTACATTATTCTATTAGCTCTGTAAAACGATGCTAGTTGCGTCAGAAAACTATTAGCTTGTGTTGTATTTTGAAGCTACCCTGGCCTTATGACTTCCAAGTGGCGCAGCGGTCTATGGCACTACAGACACCCTGGTTCAAATCCAGGCTGTATCACAACTGGCTGTGATTGGGCGTCCCATATTGCAGCGCACAATTGGCCCAGCGTTGTCCGAGTTTGGCCGGTGTAGGCCATCATTGTAAATACTAATTTGTTCTTAAATTACTTGCCTAGTTAAATAAAAGATATGACCATGGTTTGTTTATTTGGTCTATTCAGCATAGCTCTGTTCTGCCCTGCCTTGCCCCCTTGTGGAGCTCAAAAGTTAATTTCTTACTGTTATAACTCAAATCTGTGATTTTGTCAATGCAATAAACTATTTTTTTTATAGCAGTGTTTATTATGTTACTTCTTTGTAGTATTGTTTTATTGCTATATCCTTATATTGTATTCTAATGAATAATCCTCTTTATTCTGTACTTTCAGAAACCAGAAACATTATTTGTCAATATCATAACTGGAGCTGGACATCTTTGGAGCTGAAGAATGAGGACAGCTTTTGTATGCTAACGTACACTCCTTAACAGTTGTACTGGATGAAAACACAGCAAGAAAACACATATGCCAATATGTAATATTAATCTATTTTATTGCAGTACTGGTAGTTGGTTCAACAACTTGTTTTACTAGAGGACAAAAAACTGAATATGCATAACCCATATTTAATATCCATGCAGTGACTGAACAACAACTGCATTTCCACCCCCATCTCTAAGGCATAGTATCATGGCTGCAACAACACTGAATGGCGCAGAGTGGGAGGTTACGTGGTTGACTGCCGGCACGCGCTACTTGTATCAATAAATCACTATCAGAAAATGTTTTGTGTGGTAATTATTTGTGTATTTACGATTTTATTCACGTTTTCAATTCTAGGTGACAAATCATGCATTCCGATTCTTGCACAGATTGTAATGGGCACATATTATGTGTGTAAAATACCTTTTTGTGAAGGTTGTACTGATTATGATGAGCTAAGCTAATTCCAGCTGTGTATCCATGTTTGTTGACATACAATGCATTCTGGGATTCACGTCTGTTTGACCAAAGATGTTATAACAAAATGAGGTGAGTAAGAGTTCACTAATTTTTTGAGGACTTCCGGAAATTCATGGTGGGATGTGAACGACGGTAGATGACACACCCCTTCAACATGCATACTACAAACAGACCAAACTCATCTCGTCTTCTCTTATTATGTTCGGTTTCTGTGAGGAAAAAATGCATGGCTGCGCGCTGAAACTAATGTCGGATTACTTTCGATTTCTATAAAGTGTTTTACCTAGTTATTTCGATCAATGGTGAGCTCACTCACCCGTGATGTGATTAATTATATACAGTAATTGCTATTAGCTAATTCATATTGTAGTTTACGTCAGCAGAGAGTTAGAAAATATGACTGCTTGTGTTGGGTCAATCTTTCCTCAGCGCTAGGACAAATGTAGCCTACATTTTTCCGGTTAGGATGATTGTGTTATGCTATATCTTCTGTGAATATCTGAACAATCCATCCAAAAATAAACTGCTGACATTCTGGGCATAACTTTGTAAGGACTGTGTTTGTGTAAATAGTTTCTGAAAAAAAGTGTGGCCAGCTCAAACGCTGATTGTTGCGTCATTCGAAACTGCCGTTCTAAACGAGCATTCTAAATGAGTGTTCTAAACACACGGGTGTGATCGTACGCTTCAGGGACCACTGTAGAACGATCACACCCGTGTGATGGTACGTGTGAAAGGGTTAAACAGCTTGGAACATTTCAGAATATCATGTCATGGCTTTAGAAGCTTCTGATTAACATCATTTCAGTCAATTGGAGGTGTCCTGTGGATGTATTTCAAAGCCTACCTTCAAACTCAGTGCCTCTTTGCTTGACATCATGGGAATTTTTTTTTTTTAAATCAGCCAAGACCTCAGAAACAAAAATTGTAGACCACAGGTCTGGTTCATCCATGGGAGCAATGTCCAAACGCCTGAAGGTACCACGTTCATCTGTACAAACAATAACAAGTATAAACACCATGAGACCACGCAGCCGTCATACTGCTCAGGAAGGAGACACGTTCTGTCTCCTAGAGATGAAAATACTTTGGTGCGAAAAGTGCAAATCAATCTCAGAACAACAGCAAATGACCTTGTAAAGATGCTGGAGGAAACAGGTGCAAAAGTATCCATATCCACAGTTAAACGAGTCCTATGTCGACAAAACCTGAAAGTCCGCTCAGCAAGGAAGAAGCCACAGCTCCAAAATCGCCAAAAAATAGCCAGACTACCGTTACGAATCCCTTTTGGCCCGACAGTCTAGGGGGGATGGTAATGAGACCCGTAACATAACTCATGCAAATTATTATTGTGACAAAGTAAAAGTGTGCACGAAATAACCACGACAACAGAAATCTACCGTCAAACTCTAGGTTTATTTATAAACACACGGTAATGGGGGGAGCAGGAAAAGGGGCTGAGCTGGACCCAAGAAAAGAAACAATAAGTATTCAAAAACACCCCTAAGCTAGACTAGCCTACTTTAACAACAGCTAACTAACTAACCAAAAATACAGTGGGTGGTCCGCCCAGTTCTAACTAGTGTATTTAACAAAGTTCACCTACGGGTAGTGTATGCCCATGGGCGACTTGTCTTGGTTTCCCCTTTTCCCACCAGCAAACAAACACAAACACCATAACCAAAAACAATACTCACAGGTGATGACAAAGTGCTATGAGGTGCTTAAACAAAAGAGAGGTTAAGACACAAAGCGAGAGTGAAACACAGAGACCTACAGACATGGCATTTACAGAGAGATTGAGCTAGAGATTGAGCTAGAGATTGCTCTAGAACAAACAAATGATGGGGTTTTTAAACCATGGGGAAGGAACTGTGATAGGGTAGGAAATAGGAGGAGGTGTGTCTTCTGATTGATGATTGATTGTTGACTGATTGGGGAGTGATGGTTTTCACCTGTGAGGGGAGAAGGAGAGAAAAGAAACACACAGGATACACACACACACAGGATAACTGTATCCGTAACACTACGGTTTGCAACACATGGGGACAAAGATCATACTTTTTGGAGAAATGTCCTCTGGTTTGATGAAACAAAAATATAACTGTTTGGCCATAATGACCATTGTTATGTTTGGAGGAAAAACGGGGAGGCTTGCAATCCGAAGAACACCATCCCAACCGTGAAGCACGGGAGTGGCAGCATAATGGTGTGGGGTTGCTTTGCTGCAGGAGGGACTGGTGCACTTCACAAAATAGATGGCTTCATGAGGAAGAAGATTATGTTGATATATTGAAGCAACATCAAGACATCAGTCAACAAGTTAAAGCTTGGCCGCAAATGGGTCTTCCAAATGGACAATGACCCCAAGCATACTTCCAAGGTTGTGGCAAAATGGCTTAAAGACAACCAAGTCAGGGTATTGGAGTGGCCATCACAAAGCCCTGACCTCAATCCCATAGAACATTTGTGGGCAGAACTGAAAAAGTGTGTGCGAGCAAGGAGGCCTACAAACCTGACTCAGTTACACCAGCTCTGTCAGGAGAAATAGGCCAAAATTCACCCAACTTATTGTGGGAAGCTTGTGGAAGGCTACCCGAAACGTTTCACCCAAGTTAAACCATTTAAAGGCAATGCTACCAAATACGAATTGAGTGTATGTAAACTTCTGACCCACTGGGAATGTGATGAAAGAAATAAAAACGGAAAAAAATAATTTCCTCTACTATTATTCTGACATTTCACATTCTTAAAACAAAGTGGTGATCCGAACTGACCTAAGACAGGGGATTTTTACTAGGATAAATTGTTCAGGAATTGTGAAAAACTGAGTTCAAATGGTATATGGCTAAGGTGTATATAAATTTCCGACTTCAAATGTAGCCCTTCTGATGTCTAGAAGCTCTTTTCCGTCATAGGAAGCAATGGCAGAAACATTATGTACAAACAAGCGCAACAAAATACACAATATAGCACAATGGGTCAGAGGCCCCTAAAACGAACACCATTCTCTCCGTCGCCATTAGCAAGGGCCATGTTATTTCTGGAGAGTACCATCTTCAAATGCCAAATCAAGGATTATTCAATTAATCCAATGTTTTTATTGTATAGCCCACGGTCTTCATCACATCAAGCACTGCTTGCATCCCAAATGGCACCCTATTGCCTATGTAGTGCACTACTTTTGACCAGGTCCCATAGGGCTCTGGTCAAAAGTAGCACACTATATAATGGTACGTACAGTACTGTGTCCAGCTTCAGTACATTGTGGTCTCTTATTTGCGGGGCATATTCAGATGTGACCAGGGCCATAGGGCTCTGGTTAAATGTACCGCACTATGTAGGAAATAAGGTACAATTTGGGAAGCAGATAATGTTATGTACAGTACTGTATGTCCAGCATCAGTACAGTGTGGTCTCTTTCACATGGAGGTGGGGCCATATTGACAGGTGATGTTTAGACACCATTGCATGTCATTTTCAAAGCTTTCACCCTTGGAATAATTGTAAGGAAATTTCCCCCCTCCTGCCACCAATGTCTGGGGAGGGGATTGTTAATAAGGGCTATTTAGGGTCTGTTTGGCGTGGGGGGAGGCCTAGAGAGATGTGTGAAATGTCCCACACATCAGCTAGCTGAGTCAGTGGCTTCTATGCCCTGCACCTCCCTCCCTTCACCCAAATGTCACATGGACTCACATCGCCCGAGACATGAGTGGCCCTGGTACTGCTCAGCAAACAAAAAGGGAGAATAGTTACACAAAGCACTGGTCTCTGCTTGTGTAATGGAATTCATACCTCTGTGTATAAACCATAAAGGGTAGAACCTTTTTGAAGGGTCCTTTGATCAGAAACACACTGAAACTAAATGTGGTTCTGTATAGAGCCTTCAGGGGTGCATATGAAGCAAGCATAGAACCTTTATGGATTATATCTAAAACCTTTTTTTCTAAGAGTATACTGTACTCATAAAGTCCTGCCCCAAAGCCCTTGCCGCTATATCACTAAATGCTTTAAAAAAAAATGTTTACAATTAGGAGGGAACAAATTAGAAATTGTATGCATTCAGGCCCAGAAAGGATTAGATGGGTGTGATTTGGTAATATGATCATTTAATCATGTAGCCTGTGATTTAATAAAACACACAATTAGACAATGAATGACTTGATGGCAGTGTTAGTGCCCCAGAAGTAGCAGTCTAACTTTCCAATCGGTTCCAGTGTTTACCCAAACACTAATACAGCAGTCTAATTGTTATGCTTTAATCCCATTGCGAGATGCTTAGGCGCCCAAGTCTGCAGGTGCGGGTGAGAAATTGGCATTTATTTTGAACCAGTAATCACAACAGCAACCTATCTCTGCTGCCTTTGGCTCCTGGCGGAGGGTGTGATGCGCACAGCAGGCTCAAAAAGCTATGCTCTCAGTTCAAATGAGCCGGCTTAGCAAGCATGGCCGCTGAGTCCCTCCGACGACAAAAGCCTGTGTGTAATTAATATGCACGGTGAAATGCTCCCCGCGCGGCCGCTAAAGCGATTGGAATCATGCACATGGAAAATGTAATTGCGGATTCTGCATGGTGGACGTCGCAGTCAAATTGCGTCTGATTGCGCGGGAGGTTCCAAGTGTTTTTTAAATGTCCTTTAAGATTGAGGTGAAGGATTGTTCCTCTAAGATGCATATTAATCTTAAAACTGGACATTTCTCCAACGTAGGCGCTCAGTTGGGGGACCCTATGACCAACAGAGTTCATTTTAATACCAGTGGGCAATTACACTATCAAATGATATCCTGAAATTAAATCATATATACAGTTAATTAATTTAACCACCGCATTTAAAGAAGTAATGCTTCATTCATTCCAAACTTGAGTTTTTTCTAATGTCGCTAAGGATAAGGAAGGTGATACTTGTTTATCTTTGTGTGTGTGTGTGTGTGTGTGTGTGTGTGCGTGCGCGCGCGCGCGTGTGTGTGTGTAGATCATACAAATGATCAGACAAATCCAATGTTCTGACATTTCTCTGTCTTCTTTTGTTTGTTCTACACCCCTAAAGTAGATTGGAGTTGTTTGATTAGAATCAGTATCGCTAGTTCATTGTGATCTGACAAACAATTAAACATATCTCCAAGTCATAAGTTATGATTAGCTCATATAAGACATAGAAAACAAATATCAACCTCTGAAAATGAAATACTTTCCAAAATAGACTATGTATTGTTCTTCCTTGGGGTAAAATATCTAAGTCCTAAGATCAGGTTTGCTCAAAAATAAATGAATGCTGAATGTCTTAAGGGTCTTGGAATATATTAGATTCTCTTGCAATTTGCAGGTAGGCTACATAAAGAATTTGCACAAATACTGATTATTCCTACAAAATTCACCCTTTCCAAATATTGACTTAATTAATGATATATGGCCACTATTGTTTCACATTTTATAATGAATGTACATTACTGTACTGTCACTGAGTCCATTTTGACAAATAGGTAGGCGGATGGATGAAAAAAAATATACACCCATGGCTGCCAAGGGGTCAGATTCTGAATTAATTGAGGGAAATGAATTCAGCCGTAATAGGCACTGACAACAGACCATGGCAATTTTGATGATGATGACTGATGGCTGAAGCCATAGTAAAATTTATGACAAATAACGCTGTTTTTTATTCACTGTCAATTTGGAGTATGTGAGAACATAAACCAAAAAAGTGAAAATCTCCTTAAATGTGTATAATCATGACACAGTTATATATTGGTTATATTGCCCTTTATCTTTACCCTGAAAGGCTATTGTTTAATAAGGCTTTTATTAAAAGATAAGGCTGTTCTTTTCAATGTAGACCCATGTTGTTGATGATGATGCTGGAGCTGTTTAGCGCTTAGCTGATTTCAGGGAGGCACGGCGAGCACCCCTGGGGTGGCGTCATCACCGACTTGTGTCGCAGGGAAGGGGCCCTATCACAGCTCCCCATCATGCCCCTGCAGTCAGTGCTTTTGACAGAGCGGTAAATGCTGATCAGATAGCCGTGTGGAGTCATTGCTTACACGTGTCACAACCACCATCCATGGTCACGTCAGTGCCACGCTGGGTGGCGGAGCGAGTGGAGGGAGCTGGGTGGAGGGAGCACGGGGCCCTGTGGACCTGGCTGGGTCTCTGCTGACATTCACCCAGCATGGGGGCCAGGGTGGCTCAGCCCCAGCTCCAGTACCAGTCCCTGACTCAGTCTCTTCTCCCTGGGCCCCAGAGCCTAATGCTAGCAGCTTGAACACGGGGGGGACGCAGGTGCTGCCATTCTCTGTTACCTTTATTGTACCCACTGGTGTGACAGTCCAAGATCGCCTCTCTTTTGGATACCTTCTCATATACCAACTCCGAGCACAACTCTTTTATACGCGTAATAAGAGGTTTAAAGGTGTTGACTGTTTCTTAGAATAAAAAAAATGGACGTGAGATCATAGAGATTGTAGTTCCTACTCTTCTTGAGCAATTTGCTATATTTTGTCATTGTTACATTCATGTGGACAATAAACCTCTGGTAACTCATTGAGTTGAATATCCTTTATATTCAGAGACAGTAACAGCCGGTGAGAAACAATGTATACACTCTATGTTGGATTAAATCAATGGAATAAGTGTCATTTGTTGGTGTCACACAATGAAAAATGGACGAGGCTGGTTTGTGAAGCAGGACGTCATGTTGGAACGGGTTGATTTATTGGTTCTTTCGGCTGGGCACTAGTATCTTCCCACTCAGGGCATCAGAAACGTACCGAACAAGGCTGGATTCTGTCACACAGGCATGGCAACTAAATAGTTTCACTCACAGGGGTGTCCCTTTGGCTAAGCCATTCTCTACCAGAGAGATACGCTATAATTACTCCTAGAGGATCTTGCAGCCCATATCGTTTGCTTGTGTCTCTCCTTGAGCATAGTCCTCTGTGCCATCTCAAGTAGGAGAGGGTAGCAATATGTCATCGCTGGATGTCAACCACAACATTGGTCACAGCCTCTGCTTTTCTAGTACGTTTTGCAGCGTTATCAGTGTGTTACAAATCAGTTAATGCTCTCCTCTTGAGTTAAAAAAAAAAAAAATAATTCAAACAGTTGCCCCATTGATTGGATAAATCGGATCCTTAAAGAGCAAGACAAACGTTGTTTTGATTTACCCTGGAAATGTCTTTGTCCCAATGGCTAAAACAATAACGTTGAGCCCATGCGGGTTTACAGTTACAATACTTGTGCAGCACACTTACCCGTACGTTAGTATTCCTAAGGGCAAGCTGATGTGTTTTTGATAGCAGTGAGACAGAGGAGGGGATGATCTCTCACAGCAATGGCCACTGTGTCGCTTGGCTCTTAAGATTTCTCAGTGACCTTTCATGCGCTCTAGTGCAGTGTGCTACATTGCTTGACAAGTCTCCTCCAAAGGTGTGATGCAACAATTGGATTTCCTCCTCCATGGATAATCAACTGCTTTGACCCGACAAGTGCATGTGGTGCAGTGCTAGTGTCACTTAAACGAGTGCACACAACTGTTGTCTGTGTCCCAAATGGTAGCCTATTCCCATCATAGTGCACTACTCTGGTCAAAAGTAGTGCACTATGAAGGGAATATGGTGCCATTTGGGATGCATGCATTGTGTTGCCGTGTGTCCTCTCAGTAGAAGAGGGCCTTCACATCCAAACTCTCATGTCGGCCATTAATGGTTATAAGTACTTCATTTAATTTCTATTCTTATTTTATACATTAAAAAAGTAGGGAAAATGTGTATGAATATACAGTATTTACACTAAGAAAAAGTATTTGATTGTCTGCCTGTACTAAATCTCTACGTTACCTGGGTCATTGCAGTTTTGATATCATGCCAAGTCAGATTAAATGGATGTGTACAGCAGTGGAGGCTGGTGACTTGAAGAATTGAGGAGGATGGGTCACCCACGGTATAGGCTCGTAACGCACAGAGATGACAAAGTGTGTTTCGAAAGTCGTCAAAGACAAATTATTTTAACCTGAAACAATTTAATAAAGACATTTATAGTACAATATTATGGGGAACGGGAATGAGAGGGCTACTTACACAGTGTTGGAAAGGGATCACAGCGGTGATTGAATGAGGACATGAGGCATGAGTTGAGGTGTTCAGAGGCTTGACCAGTGCAGGACTGGATTTGACTAGGAAGGCAAAAAACAATAACACAACACACTACACAGTTAGACAAAAGAGCTAAGAATGAGTTAGTCCAAGCAAGGAGTAAAATTATTGACGTGTAATACTGTGATTGTGTATGTGATTGACTCTACATACAGGAATGACAGAAAATGTATAGGGGTACTCACAGTGAAGGGGAAACAGTCAATGTGCCAGTGGATGAGTGGGCACATGAGACGTGGCTTCAGTTCATGTCAGGAGAAAGTTGACAAAGGTAGTGGAGTGGAGCAGTCATCGCCTCTTAATCAGCTGTAAATAAAAATAGCTGATACATTCCATTACAGCAGCGCCATCGTAGGTTTGGACAACAAGTTTCTCTATGAACTTAAACTCAGACATGTCAAAATTCAAGTCCAACAGACTGTGCATCTCGCCCACTTGAGACACCAAAGTATCCCAAGAAACGTTCCTGAATAAAGCCCTGATCATCCACATACCTGACGATAACTGACAACCGCAAGCAGACTGTTGCCACCATAGGTCTCTGAACGGTGGAGCAATTTTTACCCCCTGGAACCTGGAGTTTTTCCTTATATGATAACCTAACTAGGAAAACTCTGGACGCTAAGGTAAGACAGTGATTAATCAGTTGTAAAAAGGTTTTATATGGGCTATTATGGGACCAGTTTTTCCTAAGCAGGTCCCATGATTTTTAAAAACTGCTGAAAAAATCTCCTGAAAAAAACTCCTGGCCCCTGGGGGGGATGAAAACAAGTATATACACTTTGGTTCAAAAGTTTGGGGTCACTTAGACGTTTCCATGTTATTCAAAGAAATGCACATTTTTGGCCCATTAAAACAACATCAAATTGATCAGAAATACAGTGTAGACATTAATGTTGTAAATGACTATTGTAGCTGGAAACGGCAGATTTTTTATGGAATATCTACATAGGCGTACAGAAGCTCATTATCAGCAACCATCACTCCTGTGTTCCAATGGCATGTTGTGTTAGTTAATCCAAGTTGATCATTTTAAAAGGCTAATTGATCATTGGAAAACCCTTTTGCAATTGTTAGCACAGCTGAAAACGGTCGTTCTGATTAAAGAAGCAGTAAAACTGGCCTACTTTAGACTGGAGCATCAGCATTTGTGGGTACGGTTACAGGCTCAAAATGGCCAGAAACAAAGACCTTTCTTCTGTAACTCTTCAGTCTATTCTTGTTCTGAGAAATGAAGGCTATTCCATGTGGGAAATTGCCAAGAAACATAACGCTGTGTACAACTCCCTTCACAGAACAGTGCAAACTGGCTCTAACCAGGATAGAAAGAGGAGTGGGAGTCCACGGTGCACAACTGAGCAAGAGGACAAGTACATTAGTGTCTAATTTGAGAAACAGACGCCTCACAAGTCCTCAACTGGCAGCTTCATTAAATAGTACAAGCAAAACACCAGCTTCAATGTCAACAGTGAAGAGGCGACTGCGGGATGCTGGGCCTTCTAGGCAGAGTTGCAAAGAAAAAGCCATATCTCAGACTGGCCAATAAAAACAAAATATTAAGATGGGCAAAAGAACACAGACACTGGACAGAGGAATGCTGCCTAGAAGGCCAGCATCCCGGAGCATCCCCCACATATATACACATACTAATCAGGGGGAATGGGAACCAGGTGTGCGTAACGAGACAAGACAGTCCGGGGTTGGTGGTAATGATCCAGTTCAGTTGTAATGAACACCATGGGAGACAGAGAGCTGGTTTCAAGCGCAGGGCGCAGCAGGTGTTTATTTGTAAAGGACCACAGGAGGAGGCAGGTAGCTGGGTCCAGGGGCAGGCAGAAGGTCATACACAGGGGGTCCAAAAAGGCAACAATACAGGCAGGGAAAGGCTAATACCGTTTTCCGGGAGATCAGGCAAGAGGTTGATGACAGGAAATCTGATAGGTTAAGTGCAGGCAGGGAATAGGCAAAAGGCATCGTTAGTGAGGCAGCCGCCCCCCACAAACACATAAATATTGTGTGATAATGGCATACAGGTGTGTGAACAGGTGATCAGAATTCAGGTGATTGGGATCTGGAGAGTGAGCTGCGTTCAGGGGATCTATGTATTTGAGAGTGTGAGCTGGAAAGTGAGCTGCGTTCAGGGGATTTACGCGTTTGAGAGTGTGAGTTGGAAGCAGACAATGAGCCTAGAAGGCCGAGCTGGTGAACGGAATGAGCGGAATGAGCAGCAGTACCTGGGGAATCTGTGACAGTTGAGCTTGCTTTATGCATGTTTGCATCATGCAGGCCTATGCAACTGTACTGTAGGCCTTAAAAAACATTTACTCACATTCATCATCTTTGTTATGTTGATTCATTAATTCCAGTTAATCATTATGGATTAAAAACGTATAGGCAGCCTAGCCAGCAAAATGTTGAATATAAACTCAATTTGGTCACATTCACATTTTCTCCTGACACACAAATGGACTATAAATATATAATGTTACCAATTAGTTTACCCTGACCAGATGGACTGGGCGCATAGGCTGTATGCATCTGCTCTTATTGGTGGACTGAAAAATAGTCCTGTTTTCTTCCCATACAGCATGCCAGATTTCTAATGTTTAGGTGTAGCCTAGGGTGCTGCATCATTTAAATCATGACTTTTTGCTTGTGTCTGTCCGAAGTGATTATGTGTTATCATCTTCGCTAAATCAATACCGGAAGCCTACTTGAGCGCACGTGAAAAAAAATGCGCTGCGTCAAACTCTCTCTAGTCTTTTAATGGATGATGCGATGGAAGCTATCAAATCATTCAGAATTGTTTTCGACGTCCCAGAAAAGACAGTCAAAAGTTTGTTATGTTCAGCAAGTAAAGCATCGAAAAGGGCAATTACCTCTGCAAGCTCCTTGGAGTTGTCCTTGTTGGCGAAACTTTCCATCTCGTCGTGTCCTCCAGAAGCAAATTCTTGCATGCCCAAAAAAGCAGGCAAGGCCAGCAATACAGACGGCTTGATGAAAGGCTCCCTGTTAACTTCTTGGCGCATCGATCCCTTTGGCGTGGTCATTTTCGTCCACATCAAATTAAATTACTAAAAATATTTAACTTTCATGAAATCACAAGTGCAATATACCAAAACATAGTTTAGCTTGTTGTTAATCAACCTGGGGTATCAGATTTCTAAAAATCGTTTACAGCGAAAGCAAACCAAGCATTTATGTTAGGACAGCTCTCTCAGCAGACAAAACATTACAAACAGCTAGCAGCAAAGTAGATTGGTCACGAGTTTCAGAAAAGCAATCAAATTAATCGCTTACCTTTGATGATCTTCGGATGTTTGCACTCACGAGACTCCCAGTTACACAATAAATGTTTGTTTTGTTCCATAAAGATTATTTTTATATCCAAAAACCTCCATTTGGTTGGCGCATTTTGTTCAGTAATCCACACGCTCGTGCAGGTCACGAAGGGCAGACGAAAATTCCAAATAGTATCCGTAAATTTCATAGAAACATGTCAAAAGTTTTTTATAATCAATCCTCGGGTTGTTTTTACAATAAATAATCGATTATATTTCAACCGGACGGTAGCTTTTTCAATAGCAGAGAGAGAGAAAAGGTCTGCTCGCGCATGCAAAAATCTAAGGACACCCAGTTATCCACTAATGCGATGTGATCATTCTCGCTCATTTTTCAGAATAAAAGCCTGAACCTATGCTAAAGACTGTTCACACCATGTGGAAGCCATAGGGAAAGGAATCTGGTTGATATGCCTTTAAATGGAGGGAAGGCATGCAATGGAACAGAGAGGTTTCAGAAAAACAGCACTTCCTGGTTGGATTTTCCTCAGGTTTTCTCCTGCAATATCAGTTCTGTTATACTCACAGACAATATTTTGACAGTTTGGGAAACTTTAGAGTGTTTTCTATCCTAATCTGCCAATTATATGCATATTCTAGCTTCTGGGCAGTTTCATATGGGTGCGTTTTTCATCCAAACATCAAAATACTGCCCCCTAGTCTCAAGAGGTTTTAACCAGCTATACTTTTGACACCAGGTGGTATTGAACGCCTTCACATTTTCATCCGTCTTCATGAAACTGATCTCAGGCAGAGGTCGAACTTTGCTTTTAATTCGCAACTTTTCCGTGTACCCCAGAGAATGAAAGGGGTTCTTCAACAAAATGTCCACAATATTTTTAGCAGCGTTGTCCATTCTACCACTCTGACCCAGAAAACTGCACACTCGCACTGGTAGCTACAGTTGAAGTCAGAAATGTACATACGCTTAGGTTGGAGCCATTAAAACTTGTTTCTCAACCACTCCACAAATTTCTTGTTAACAAACTATAGTTTTGGCAAGTTGGTTAGGACATCTACTTTGTGCATGACGCAAGTAATTTTGCCAACAATTGTTTACAGACAGATTATTTCAATTATAATTCACTGTATCACAGTTCCAGATGTTTACAAACAGTTGAAGTTGAACACGCAGCCGTCATACCACTCAGGAAGGAGACGCGTTCTGTCTCCTAGAGATTAACTTCTTGGTGACAGGGGACAGTATTTTCACGTCCAGATGAAATGCATGCCCAAATTCAACTGCCTGCTACTCATCCCCAGAAGATAAGATATGCATATTAGTAGTATATTTGGATAGAAAACACTCTGAAGTTTCTAAAACTGTTTGAATCATGTCTGTGAGTATAACAGAACTTATGTAGCAGGTGAAACCCAGAGGAAAAACCATCCAGATTATTTTGTTTGAGGTCACTCTCTTTTCAATGGGTTTTAATTGGGAATCCAGATTTCTAAGGGACCTTCTTGCAGTTCCTACCGCTTCCACTGGATGTCGCCAGTCTTTAGAAATTGGTTGAGGTTTTTCCTTTGTGTAATGAAGAAGTAGCCCTGTTCAAAACGAGGGTCACTTCAAGTGTACTGTTTGTTAGAGGCGCGTGACCAGAAAGGTAGCGTCAGTTTGTTTTCTTCAGGTATTGAACACAGATTATCCCGGTCTTCAATTGGATCGATTATTTACTATAAAAAATACCTAAAGCTGTATTACAAAAGTAGTTTGAAATGTTTTGGCAAAGTTTACAGGTAACTTTTGAGATATTTTGTAGTCACCTTGCGCAAGTTGGAACCAGTGTTTTTCTGGATCAAACGCGCCAAATAAATGTACATGTTGGATATATATTGACGGAATTAATCGAACAAAAGGACCATTTGTGATGTTTATGGGACATGTTGGAGTGCCAACAGAAGAAGCTTGTCAAAGGTAAGGCATAATTTATATTTTTATTTCTGCGTTTTGTGTCATGCCTGCAGGGTTGAAATATGTTTTCTCTCTTTGTTTACGGAGGTGCTACTCTCAGACAATAGCATAGTTTGCTTTCGCCGAAAAGCCTTTTTGAAATCTGACATGTTGGCTGGATTCACAACACGTGAAGCTTTAATTTGGGATCTTACATGTGTGACTTCATGAAAGTTTGATTTTTATAATAATTTATTTGAATTCGCTAGCGTCCCACATATCCTAGAGAGGTTTTAACATACTTTGGTGCAAAAAGTTCAAATTAATCCCAGATCAACAGCAAAGGACCTTGTGAAGATGCTGGAGGAAACAGGTACAAAGTATCAATATCCACAGTAAAACTAGTCCTATATCGACATAACCTGAAAGGCTGGTCAGCAAGGAAGAAGCCACTGCTCCAAAACCGCCATAAAAAAAGCCAGACTACGGTTTGCAACTGCACATGGGGACAAAGTTCGTACTTTTTGGAGAAATGTCCTCTGGTCTGATGAAACAAAATTAGAACTGTTTGGCCATAATGACCATTGTTATGTTTGGAGGAAAAATGGGGAGGCTTGCAAGCTGAAGAACACCATCCCAACCGTGAAGCATGGGGGTGGCAGCATCATGGTGTGGAGGTGCTTTGCTGCAGGAGGGACTGGTGCACTTCACAAAATAGATGGCATCATGAGGAAGGAAAATGATGTGATATATTGAAGCAACATCTCAAGACATCAGTCAGAAAGTTAAAGCTTGGTCGCAAATGGGTCTTCCAAATGGACAATGACCCCAAGCATACTTCCAAAGTTGTGGCAAAATGGCTTAAGGACAACAAAGTCAAGGTATTGGAGTGGCCATCACAAAGCCCTGACCTCAATCCTATAGAAAGATTGTGGGCAGAACTGAACAAGCGTGTGCGATCAAGCAGGCTACAAACCTGACTCAGTTACACCAGCTCTGTCAGGAGGAATGGGCCAAAATTCATCCAACTTATTGTGGGAAGCTTGTGGAAGGCTACCAGAAAGGTTTGACCCAAGTTAAACAATGTAAAGGCAATGCTACCAAATACTAATTGAGTGTATGTAAACGTCTGATCCACTGGGAATGTGATTAAAGAAATTAAAGCTGAAATAAATCATTATTCTATTATTCTGACATTTCACATTCTTAAAATAAAGTGGTGATCCTAACTGACCTAAAACAGGGATTTTTTACTAGGATTAAATGTCAGGAATTGTGAAAAACTGAGTTTAAATGTATTTGGCTAAAGTGTAATGTAAACTTCCAACTTCAACTGTAGCTAGCTACTGAAGTTAGCAAGGCAAATTTAAATAAATTGCACTAACTGGACACAAAAATAAAGTTCTAAACCCAAGAAAACAATTTATATTATACCTACTCAGTCTCCTATAATTAAAAAAAAAAACTAATTTCACTGAGGAGGATGGTCCTCCCCTTCCTCCTTTGAGGATCCTCCACTGGTTTACAGTGTACTGCATGGCTGCTGTGCCGTACCTCCCATCACACCATTGGAGGCTGCTGAAGGGAGAACGGCTCATAGTAATGGCTGGAATGGAGTCAATGGAATATTATCAATCACATGGATACCACGTCTGATACCATTCCATTGACTCCATTCTAGCCATTATTATAGGCCGTTCTCCCCTCAGCAGACTCCACTGCATCAAACTGATGCTAACCTAGCTATGATTAAGGAGGAGTGAAAACCAGTTGAGTTTTCCACACCTCCTTTTCATACGGGTCTTTATAGACGATCATTTCCTTTAACGTGGAGAGGTATAGAACAAACAAATGAGATTTCCTCCCTGCTTGTGTGTAACGTTAAAAGGCGCTGAGTAGAGAGGGAGGCAGGGGAATATTTTAACCCCTACTGTCCCAGCCTGCCTTCCTCCAGCCTGCCTCTCTCTCCTCAGAAGGACCAGTACAAACAGAATTATTTATGCTCAGCAAAACACCCCTTAATTACTCATGAACCGCTGCACGCTCCAGACTCCGGTGCTCCACTACCACCCACCGACAGGCATTAAACACTCTCTTAAAGCTTTCTATTTGATATTAGCGCGCTTGAGTCTCCAAGAAGAAAAAAAAACATAGAAGTAAATAAATGAGGAAGGTGATTTACATATGCATAGCGGCTGATATTTATACTCTCCACGGCATGGTGGTGTGGCGTCCCTCAAGGGCCTGTCATATTACCCCTTTCCTCAGGTCCCGGCGCACAGACTGGGAAGAGGGCAGGTGATTAATTCTATACCCATGAGGAGGCACCAATTGGCTCGCACAACAAGGGAGGGATGGTGATGGTGGATGCAGGCTGGCTAGTAAACTCCTTTTATAAAGAACCGTCTTAATCTCTTTCTTTGCATGTGTTCATGGGCTTCAGGTGACCATGTGTAAATACAAATGGATACACATTAATCATACATATTCTATATTATTTGTTCTGTAATATTATTATTCTATATATATATTTTTTTATGACATCCACAGTTGCAGTATATGCATTATGATGTGTTCTGCTTGGTGAAAGCGTGGCTGTCCGTGGCATTATATTGGTTTTATTTTGTGTCCAAGGATTTACCTCCTCTGTGCATCCTCTAATCTCGAGTAGAAGAAATGACTCCATCTTCAAATGTTTTGGAGTATCATTGAGGTCTTGCGCCGCAGACTCTGGAACGGCCATGATAAGGGTTTTACTTCTTTGTAGCTGTCGCAACACTGAGATCAAAGTGGTTCAAGACCAAGGCCTGTTGTAGCATTCCCCGTACCCTGAAATATCACAACTTATAATATAATATAATCATATATTCTAGGTCACACCTTCCTCTCCAAAATTAGGCATCGCATTCAGGCTAGGATTACATTTCAAAGCTGTTAAAATGACAGATTGTGACTTTAATAGCATGCGAGGCCCAGGTTTCTGGAAAGAATGGTAACAAAATAGTAATAATAAAGTAATGAGATATTTTGCTGTTCTTATTTCCCCCAAAAATCGGTGTCGAAATTTGGGGAATGAAATGACTGATATACCTTTCAGATGACGCACTAATAAAAACGTGTGTATTCCTCCTCTCCTCCTCTCCTCCTCTCCTCCTCTCCCCATACAGACTTCATTAGGAGGCCCTCGAAAGGCACTGCTCTCACACTTCCCACTAATTACATCATCCGATCCAAACAGTGGAGCCATCATCAGCTGAACTGCAGTTGTATACCACTAAAAACTATGCTTCTAATTACCACTTTAGTCCCTTTTCCCTGTGACATGTCAGTGATAGATCATTATTTCTCCCAGCGATTTGTTCACATTTCTATGCAATATAATTGGATCTGATTAATTATTATGATTAATGGGCGAGGTGTTTCTATCTGCAGCTATTCGTATTGCTGATATCAGACAGACGACACACACAAATTAAAAGTGCCGGAGTGACGTTACTTGAGCGTAGAATGTCGGGAGGCTCTTTAACCGTTCACTGTAACAGCTTTACTATGGGAATTGAGTTGTAGGCCCTGCGGGGCCATACAGACGTGATATTTACATGAAGATGCCTCGTGGGCTAATTCATATGAAGCTTGATCAGCAGCAGGCCTCTGGATCAGTGTTACTGTATAGGATTAATATACTGCATACTGAACATACTGAACATATACTTAACATATTGAAAATGTACTGAACATGCTGAACATATATTTAACATGCTGACAATGTACTGAACATACGGAAAATACTAAACACACTGAACATGCGCTGACCATGTACTTCAAATGCTGACCATGTACTGAACACAATGAACAAATACTGAACATATTGGCCATGTACTGAATATACTGACCATGTACTGAACACAATGAACAAATACTGAACATATTGGCCATGTACTGAATATACTGACCATGTACTGAGCATGCTGAAAATATACTGAACACACTGAACATATACTGAACATACAGACCATACACTGAGGGTACAAAACATTACAAACACCTTCAGCAGAACAGCCTCAATTCGTCGGGGCATCCCTGAGGAACGAATGCACTCCTCAGGGATGCTGGCCCAAGTTGACTCCAGTGATTCCCACAGTTGTGTCAAGTTGGCTGGATGTCCATTGGGTGGTGGATCATTCTTGATACATGGGAAACAGTTGAGTGTGAAAAACCCAGCAGCGTTGCAGTTCTTGACACAAACTGGTGCGCCTGGCACCTACTACCATACCCCGTTCAATGGCACTTAAATATTTTGTCTTGCCCATTCACACATGACACACATACACAATCCATGTCTCAGTTGTGCCAAGGCTTAAAAATCATATACTGAACATACTGGGCATACTGGGAATATACTGAACATTCTGACCATGTACTGACCATACTGGGCATACTGACCATGTACTAAAGATTTACTGAACATACTGGGCCTATACTGAACATTCTGACCATGTCCTGACCATACTGGGCATACTGACCATGTACTGAACATGTCTTGAACATATGGTGCATACTGAATATACTGAACAAATTGTTCATGCAACATTTGATCATTGAGGACATGTGTAATGACATTATACTGTACATGGTCACTGGGAATAGATATTTTGCCAAATAAACTTCAACTTCTGCTATGTCCAGGCACCCGTGGAATAGTATCATTCTCCTTCTGGCACCCTTCAGGCACCCTTCACACATTCTCAACTAGTAGACTAGAAATGAATAGTTTGAGAATATACTTCTGTTTCAGGTTTTTATAGTGATAGATCTTTAATGAGACATTTAACTGTCATCTGATGTCCTAAATCTACACCCCTCTGTATTTAGCCCCCCCACACACACACACAAAAAAAATACTGTCGGTTTATTGTGCATGGACAGTAGTCAATTCCCTCTGCATAGGAATGGCTCATTAACGGACAGAGGCGAGCTGGGTACGTTTGTATATGGCTGGCAGTGGTCGGCGTGTAGAATGGATTTATGGTGTCACTCAGCCCTGGAGAACGACTAATGAGGGAGCGCAGGCGAACAGCGTCCGAGTGGGGTAATTCCACACTATCCATCCAGGCAGAGAGAGGAAAGAGAGAGGGGTGGAGGGCTGGGGGTGGGGGGGGCACGGTGGAGGAAGGAGGACACATCCCTCATTATGTGACTCTCTCTGGAGCTTTCTTAAATATTTTAATAAATAACATCAGCCCAACAAGAAATTAATGAATAGTATCATTAATAATGAGCTCAGGCCTTGTACTGATAGGGCAGATATTAAATTGAACCGCTGTGGGGGATCTCCAGAGACTTGGGATTTTTCCAGGAGCAAACAAGGCCCGTGAATGAGGCAGCCGTCCCTCCGTGCCAACAGCTTTGACAACAGGTTGAAAGTAATAAAGGAGGATTTTCCCAGCGAAGGAGTTAAGCCCTAGGAAATCTGCTCATGTAGATCTCTGTGAAAGGCACTGCCAAATGTGATCCTTAATTAAACTTTAATCAAGATAATGCTGTTTGCAGTAGAAGTAGTTTAAAGAAGGTGTCTCCAGCCCCCAACTCGAACCAGTGAATCTCTGGTTCATATTGTAACGGTCTTAACCCCACTCACGCTCTTTCTCTCCTTTTTGGATGTTCATTTGTTTACCACTTTTAATTCACCAGACTTGGTTTTCTTTGTATCTTTGTGGTCCCTGGCATACAGTATGTTTCTCAGTATGTGTCACTGTTTCCACTGTAATGTTAGGAAGTTTGAGAGTGGCCCGCAAATTCTGCAATATAAAGTACACATACAGTATATACTGCTCTAAAATACCAAGCCCAGTGATCCTAGCTCTTGCTGTGACCACTCCTAATGCTGCATGGTGGCTTTTGGACCCAAACAAACATGATGGCTTTCACCTCATAGAAAACAAACAACTACAAGATAGTACATCTCTACCATCTCTAGCTAAACATCATAGTTTCCGTAGAGACGAGAGACAAGGATTCTGTCCAGAAATGAAGTATAATAGCCTAATGATTGTACCCACTTTGCTTAAAATGACTTAAAGTAACAATCCACTCAAACGATGTTCTGGTAACTTTTTATTAGTCCACTGTTGATACAATCTCAAAATGCTTTTTCATGTCAGCAATCAAGTTTTCAAGATACAGAACTTTAAAAAAGCTCATTGTAACTTCATCATCAAGTTACAATTTGAATTTGGAAAAGTCCTATATCTTGACAACGTGATTGCTGACATGCAAAACATTCTGGGACTGTATCAACAGAGGACACAAAATACAGTTTTTGAGTTGATTATTCATTTAAGCAAATTTAAGATTGATTCATATTTGTTTCTGTTAGATGGTTGTTTTCACCTCACATGCAGGTGATATATTGTGATAATCACACTGTGATTGCAATGATATAGTACTAATAATAAGTGTTACTATGTAATGCTACTGTAGTAGCACAGGTGAATAATGGTTCAGGAGTTGTATCACATGGAAACCACCACTACTGACGTAACAGGATGAACGTTATTAGTGACAATCATTTAGCACCCGAACTGCTCTGCAGCTTCATCTTAATGTAATAGATAATTGTCTCTTTAGACGCTGAATCTGGACAACACCACTTCGTTAGCACATTACACAAGTGTCTCTGAGAAAAACACGGTGTCTTATCTTTAAAGATAAAATACATTCATTTGCATTGAGCACGTTTGGGTCAAGAGCATTTACATAATAGTAGGGGTTATAAGAGCAAGTAAACTAAAAGACAAACACTTCATCATGTGTTTATTACCCTCATTACATTGAATGTGGATTTGTGTATCTTTCTGGGATTCTGTGTCATTCACCGTACTGTATGGTTGCATGTCTCCATTGCCTGTTTGAAAGCCTTTTTATAAAATCGTTCTCTACTGCCATAGTTATATGGGTTAGCCTATATCCTGAGATATAGACTACTACGCAACCTAGTTAGCCTTTAAAATAGTTGTAAACAATTTTCAGAGGTATAAATCTAAATTTGATCTTAATTTATTAAAAAATTTAAAAAGTGTGTTTATAAAATTACATCTTGGAATTTTGGGGGGTTTAGACCACTACAACTGAAACCCAAATGTTCCCTCCCTGTATATTTAAGCAATAAATCCCGACAGGGTGTGGTATATGGCCAATATACCATGAGTAAGGGCAGTTCTTAGCGTGACACAACATGGAGTGGCTGGATACAGCCCTTAGCCGTGGTATGTTGGCCATATACCACAAAGCCATATTGCTATTATAAACCTGTTACCACCGTAATTAGAGCAGTAAAAATACATGTTTCGTCATACCAGTAGTATACCCATCTGATATACCACGGCTGTCAGCTAATCAGCTTTCAGGGCTCGAACCACCCAGTTTATATTATGTATTCATTCTCGGCTGCGTCGAGAAATACCAGTATTTTCTTCATAATAAAAAGTGGATTATCATGAATCACAAGAAAGCGTCGCCAGCTGTCACATAAAAATGAGACCATACTGCCCATGATTAAAAACACATTTATAAATTAATGACTAATTACATAAGCACGCCACTCTTTTTGTTCTAGTCAGTACTAATATTACCATGAAACAAAATGAGTCCTAGGCAAACTCTGTGTAGAAAAAAAGTGCTGAAAATAGAAGTTTAATGAAAAATGAAGTTTAATGACTATTGTGTATTTATTTGATTTCATACAATCACTTCCACCTGTTGATCAATGACCATCACTACTATAAAGTGATATGAACAAACATCTTGTTCTTTAGATAACACAACAGCTTAACAAGGTCGACGAATATTGTACGGCGATAAATACCCTTCAAAGTACCTTACTTATACTGTAGACCTGCTCTGCTTAATGTTATCAAACAATAGACCGCAGGGAGACAGTCTCTCATCATTGTCAGTGTCTGTTCCCAAGTTACAATGTGATCAATATGGGTCAATTATTCAATGAAATCCATGAGCTTTATACCCTTTGGAGTTTAGTCTATCAATCCATTAAATAAATTGATTGCTCATTAGGGAAATTCTAAGCAAGGAATATTATTTTGAGTTTACTAAACCTGCGTGACTTTTTCCAATTACTCTAACAAGAGGCAAGCGCCAAAACCTTTCAGAAAATGATCTGTTTTTTATTTTATCTCCACATAACGTGTTTATATTTCTAAGTTTGGGTCCAATTACAATGATCACTGTGGTCCCAATAAAGGGTCTGTATTAATAATATGATATGGTTACAGAGCATTATGGGTACTGTAGTACAGGGTTTATGTTAAAACCGTAGCAATTATTTCTCCCAATGACATTAGAGAATCATTTCCCCGTTGTTAATATGTCTGTTGCAAAAACTGTCAAGTACAACGTTTTAGCAAACTTCCACGGATGACATACGATGCAAGAACCTCAAAGGGTTCAATTGCGATGTTTTTTTGTTTGTATTAACCTTGCGCGTCTATTTGCATGTGTTCCTTTGTGTAGGTTGTGTTGCGGGAAAGTTGCTCAAGCTCATTGATACTGCTAGTTTTTACTTGTCTGGCAGTTATAACTTCAGTGTAACACTGTCTTCTTCAGTCGGTCTCACATAACCTTGTCTGTTATCCTCAGAGAGTCATGTGATATGTTACAGTTGTGGCATGACAGAGTACATTTTGAATCAAGTTTCCCGCCATATTGCTAACTTTCATGCTCTTTATAAACATGTTGCCTCGTCGGTTTCGCAAGTTTAGCACCACCTGAAAGATTAGCGGAATGTGGCTAATTATAGCACCACCGTTGGGCTCTGTTGCTTGTTCTAAAACGGGTAACTCAGTAGAACGTGTGGGGGGGTTCTTTCATTTTGTGCTGTCTGCATGAGTAATTACCTTGCTGATTTCTCAGATGTAATTGCGTAGCTTCCACATTAGAACATTCCTAAGATTGATAGAGGCCTCTCTCCTAAAGGCCTCTCTCCTCTCTCCTGTTGTAATTCCACTGTGCAGGTCATTCAAATAGCAAAATGCTAAAAAAGTTGGATTTGCTTCCTTATCCGATAAGGGTGACGGGGTGAGAATCTTCATTTCTGTTTTTCCTCTGCTCACCTCCTGTCCTGAGCTCTTCTTTGCATGCAAACGTGAAATGACAGATGTGTCTGTCTGCGTGTGTGTGTGTGTGTGTGTGTGTGTGTGTGTGTGTGTGTGTGTGTGTGTGTGTGTGTGTGTGTGTGTGTGTGTGTGTGTGTGTGTGTGTGTGTGTGTGTGTGTGTGTGTGTGTGTGTGCTCCTGTGTGTATGCCCGTGTGTGTGTGTGCTCCTGTGTGTATGTGCGTGTGTGTGTGTGTGTGTGTGTGTGTGTGTGTGTGTGTGTGTGTGTGTGTGTGTGTGTGTGTGTGTGTGTGTGTGTGTGTGTGTGTGTGTGTGTGTGTGTGTGTGTGTGTGTGTGTGTGTGTGTGTGTGTGTGCGTACGCTCCTGTGTGTATGCCCGTGTGTGTGTGTGCGCGTGTGTGTGTGCGTGTGTGTGTGTGTGTGTGTGTGTGTGTGTGTGTGTGTGTGTGTGTGTGTGTGTGTGTGTGTGTGTCTGCACGCTCCGCGATAAAAAAACAACTAGTGTGAGGTGGAGAATCTGTGACTCGCACTGAATAGTGTTGAAGCCAGGACAGACAAAGACAAATGATGAGTTCTCCTATCTCCATAGTGTTGTACATCTTTTAATCATAATGGCCAAACAATGGACAACACTAGGCCAATGGGGGAAGAACAGGAACAGGCGAACCAAGAGAGGCACGGTGACAACAAAAAAAAGTGGTGTAAAAATTGCCCCAAAGTCAGCACAGTGACACTTATTGTTTGTCCTGTCATGTGTCACTTCCCTGAAATGTCATATCTGACCCTTGGTACCCTTGTTTTGTTTTTCATTTAATCCCTGGTGTGACAGAAGGATCAGGACTGTGCTGTGATCCCGATGTGTCAGATTACTTTGGTTCGGGCTTCAATGCAAAACTACAGAGACAATGTATGTCTATTTTCTCCCACTCATTTCACACTGTCCATTTTGCTTTCTGAATGTATCGGTTCCCTTGATTACACTCCTTACTCATATTTCACTGTCATCCATAACATTGACACACTAATTCATATTTTTGTATTACAGTCTATATGCAGCAGTGGGAAGAATATCATTTTCTGAAAATGTGGTCTCTGTACATTGCAACTCTATCCTGATGAATATAACAGTAAATACCATTTTTTTTGGGGGGGGGGGGGGGGAATTACCTAAACCTTTCCTGTTCAGGGATTTACTTGAGGGTATAAATCTAGCATAATGAAATAGAGAGGGAGGAAACTGTTAGATACACACCAGAAGATGGGGAAAGCCGTTACAAATTAGATTTAAATGGGAAACTGCATCAATCACAGCTTGTCATATTGTTTTCCCTCTCGACCAACCTCTGCTGTACAGAGGAATATATATCTCTATCTCTATCAATGTTGGTATTTCTATCCATACAACAAAAAAAACACATCTTCTCAACATCCAAAGATAAATAGCTGTGTGTGGTTGTGTGTGTGGGCGCATGCGTGTGCGCGCGTGCGTGTGCGCGTGTGTATGTGTGCGCGTGCGTGTGTGTGCGTGTGTGCGTGTGCGCGTGTGTATGTGTGCGCGTGCGTGTGTGTGTGTGTGTGTGTGTGTGTTTGTCCATTTTCAACATGTTTACCTTCCCTTCCCTGTTTGTCCAAATAATCAAACGCCCTTTTCAAACATTGTCCCTCTAAAATTGCTCATGCAAATATTACAGTATCAAACACCTTGGAAACGTCCTCGAAATCCTCGCACGGTTGTTACACAGCAAAACAAGCAGTGATGGAGTAGCCTGAATCAGCATTACACATCCATATTTATAGGCGATGAGCTGTATTCAGGCTCTTTGAAATGAATTCACCATCTGTAAATGACAGCCATTTTGCATAGCGGGCTCAGTGTCTCTAAACCAGCTGTATGGATCATTGCAATAACACTAGCCTGTAGCTAAACATCTGGAGCAGAGGAGCTGGGCATTCCCTAAGCAGGAGGAGACAGATGGCATGTACTGTGCCTGGTTTTGTGAAATCTGTGGAAAAGGTATTGCACTAATTGGTTGCTGCAGGAACTTCACTGTACATAAACTACACAGTTGTACACACGGGCCTGTTTTGAAATTTGAAATTTAGATGATGTTTGCATGCTGTCTGAATTGTGATCAAGGTATGGATTTGGTGTTGCTTTGTTACTGTGTTAATTCCACACCTGACTGACAGGGAGGAATATGAAGGAGCTTTATCAGGGTCATCCCTTTGTAGATCTTTCCCTGATTCTGGAGCTTTTCTGCACAGATAGCAACACGAGCGTTCCTTATAACGAGTGGTGAAGGGGGGGGGGCTGTCTTAGTTCCTTGTATCATGGCTTAGTTGTGAGAATCAGTTCAAAATACAAATTAACACTCGGGGACATGTTCCACTGAGGAACTGCAAATTGACATAAATGTCATTAGTCCTCTTCATTGTGTTTTTCACTAGTATCATTTGCCCAAGGCATAACAAATGATGGGCTTGTGTTTGTATGAAGGTATTGATCAGTGCAATATTTGGGCAGAGATCCCTCTCTATTTGGGGTGGCAGGTATGCTAGCAGGCTAGCAGGCACTAAAGCTGTCTCTCACCCTCACGCGGTGCCTTCTCCTTTTTGCCTCACTGGCTTCCCTAACTGCCCTGCTTTATTGAATAAATTCAAGCTGTCACTTCCGAAGCTGGAAGAATAACTCAAACACAACACATAATAATGCAGGAAAAGTGGATACAATAATCTTGTCAAGGCTGTAAAAGTGATTGTTTGAAGCCATAGTGTGCAATCAATACACTAATTCCACAATTTATACTTCCAGCGATTGAAAAGGAAGGAAGCTCTGATATGGTATTTCTTGGCTCACTGACCAACTTTGACCTTCTATATATGTGAGAGTAGGATTAGCGTGTTGTTCTGCTTTAAGAAATCACCTATAAGAATTGGGAGGCAATGTCTGACATTTCCAGTTCAGGTCCGAAACCTAAACTGATTAATTCCAGTGAGCAGCAGCTCTTGAGCTTTCACTATCTTTACGACTGCAAATCCCTGACACTCAGCTGACTGAGTGAAACATAAAAGCTGTGCAGTGATTTCCTCAAACTTCTTTCTTTTATCCTTTCTTTTTTATTGGGGAAGTGGTTTTCTTTCTCACCCCAGGGCAATAGGTATTTTTCATAGAGGCAAGACCTCATCGTGGCCTTACACATTCCCGTATGCTTAATTTCTGACAGGTTGCCAATCACAAATGATTATGTTCATCGTATCTCTTGATGGGTCATGTTTGCCAACACTTTATAGGTATGCAAAGGTGACCCGTATGCAAAAGTGAAACCAAATAGCGCCTTCACGGAGCACCTACGCTGATGGTAAGACATCAGAGGTGACATCAGAGGTGACATCAGAGGTGACATCTAAACATCAGAAAGACATTTTGTTTGTTATGTTTGTGTCAGGTTGGCAACGTTGTAGCTGTAGCTAGCTGTGGTTACCGTAAGATGAGAACATAGAGGAAGATCCATGAAATCCTTAGTCAAGACCTATAAGCCTCCGGAAGCCTGCGTGCAATTAGCGCGGAAATCTTTTCAAATGTTTTTCTGTCCCCTCTCGTCTTGGTAATAACTTAATGATCACAGAATAATACAAGCAATTTACCTCAATTTAATTCAACCATATGGCATGCACATTAGCTAGTGATTTCCGATCACAGAAAGATACAGGGACAAATGTTGAACTATAGTTTTTATTTTTTATAAACGCATCACCATTATTCAGCAGCAACAAAGGGAACCAAACATACTGTTTGTTTATTCTTTTTTTTCCAGTTCCAATCTGAGTCATTACAAATATTAGGTGTCACCAAACCAGGCCCACATCACAGTGACTTAAACTTCTTCAATGAAAAAAAATGCTCAAGGAATACTTTAATTCATGAAACCAGATTATCATCAGTCTTGGTTAAAACGTCTATTTAAATCCAGCAGTACGCCTAATCTGGGTCAATGGAATGGGTCCAAATGCAATCAATCTGTCTACACAGCAAGTGAAATGATTTTAATTTTACATGTCATGAATCTGGCCTGTTTTGAAGTACTTGGATATAAATAAGCTCATACATTATCTGCTCTGTCCACAACATGTGAACCCCTGTGTCCTTCATGTTTTTTTTAGGAAGTGCATGTAATGCCAGTTGTGGATGCCCTTGTCAGCCTCAGATATAATATGTCTACGGAGAAGAAGCAACACAGGAACATGGTCTTAGGTGTGTGTGTGTGGGCAGCTGTGTGTGTGTGTGGGGGGGGGGGATAACCGAAAGGTCTCTGGTCCAAATCCCAGAGCCGACTAGATTAGAATTATGTCGATGTGCCCTTGAGCAAGGCACTTGACCCTAGTTGCTCCTGTAAGTCGATCTGGATAAGAGCATCTGCTAAATGACTCAAATGTACAAATGTAACATTTGAGAGGCTGTGATTTTCAACTCATCTATACAAACGTCAAAACTTCTAAGAAATCAGGACACATAATTACAACTACCATACTGCGATTACAGCAAATTGCGAATTCTATCGGTTCTAGTCAATTACCAACCAGATGTATGTTATATCATCTCCTGTTTGTACACAAGTAATGGGAACTGTTGGTAATGGGAAAACAGTGATTTGTAGTTCCGAAGGGACCACAGTTCAGATGGGAGGTCAGTGAATGGCAGTTGAGGTGTGGCACCTTCTGGCAGCAGGGTAATCGCCAGTGATCTGAACTCTGAACCACGTCAATGGCCCTCATCCCCTCATCCATCCATCTATTCCTCCGTCCTGTCAGCCAGTCCGTGACAAGACAGCCCACAATCCCACCGTCCAATGAATCTAACTGGCACCAATGGAGCTGGCCAATTATGAGCTCCCATAGAAAATGGCAGGGCTCTGTGTGGTCTGTCACTTAGAGGACGGTCTCAGTGAGAGAGGAGGAGAACAGGGGGACCCCTGCCATGTCATGGAGGAGAGGAGGGACAGGGGTGTCATAATGATCACTAAATGTCTGTGGTGGTCATTTACAGCAGGAGATTGGCAAGAAGACTTCTGACTTTTGCTATATTGACATTCTGGCCCGAACTCCTAGTGGAGTGCAATAACAACAGTGGACATAGTAATCAGGAAGAAGGAAAAAGTAGAATACGGGTGTATTCTTTTCTTTCATTGCAGACAAATTTAGAAATCTTATACTTAAAGGGCAATTCCAACGCTTTTCATCCTGATTTTCAATATCTCCAGCACAATACCAGTGTCTACTTAAGCAAAGCTGTGCATTTCTATGTTGAAAAATATATAGAGTTAAAACCTGTTGGGGCTAGCCCTGAATACTGCCCCTTCTGGAGGAATTCGGCACCCATATAAACCATGATAAATTTTTGTCAAAAGTTGCTAATATATGCATATAAAAATTATTATCGAATAGGAAACACTCTAAAGCTTATAAAACCGTTTAAATTTTGTCTCTATGTAAAGCAGAAGTCTCAGGGCATGCATTCTCCCAAAGTCTCTCTTGTAATGGAAAAAGTTGCCACCACTTTGACGTCATCGTATACACACTTCCCAAGCAGTTATAACCATGGAAACAGTTTCTACGTCTTCAGCGTGAAGCCTGCTTTCGATGAGGCGTGTAACTGTGAGAATCGCGCGCTCACGAGACGTTCAGCGTGCCCAAACGTCCCGGTGACGCAAAAAAAAAGTTTCACCAATGGGAGCTGGGAAATTTCTCTCTCTTTCCCTCAGGATGGACTGAACAACGTGTGTTTCTCTGAACGCCCTCACGATTGCTGTAGACCTTTATAACATGTTAAGGCTTAATTATAAACATAGTTTGACAAGTTTACTCGAAATATAATGTATACTTTCGACGTTTTGGTGCGCATCCACTTGAAATTTGCATACATTTCGACCGAAAAGTGTCTAGTTTGAGAACGGAAAGACACAGACTTGAAAACTGAACGCTAACTTGGTGAGTATTAACCCTTCCAGGTCTTCTGAAGGAAGAACAGCCATGGTAAGGGAATATTTATGTCTTCATTTTGGGTTTCTGTCGACTCCAAGATAGAGGAGTCAGTATGCTAAATGAGAGCGCCGACTCTCTATTATAGCCTAGTGAACGCCAAATGTAACGTTAAAAATAATTGTAACATAGCGATTGCATTTAGAAGAAGTTTATCTTGCCATACATATGTAAAACATGCATATTTAGTCAAAGTTTATGATGTGTATTCCTTGTTAGCTGACGTTATCTGCCGGAGCTATTTTATTTCTCCTGACATTGCAGTAGCATTTTTGAACGATGCATAATTGTAAACAGAGATTTATGGATATATATTGCATATTATTGAAAAAAATGAATGTACTGTGTAACATGTTATATTACTGTCATCTGATGAAGATTTCAAAAGGTTAGTGAAATGATTTTTCTTTTAATCCTGCGTTTGTTGATTGCATATTTTTTCCTACTTGGCTAAGCTAATGAGGTATGTATGCAGTGGTGGTTGGACATAAATATGTGCTATGTTTTCGCCGTAAAACATTTTAGAAATCTGACTTGCTGGGTAGATAAATAACTTCTTTATCTTTCATTTGAGCCATTTTTCAAGCGATTCTGTGGAGGTTAAATATTTTTAGGATTATTTCTTGCGTTCCCTGCGCCACATTACAGCTCAGGGGGGATGGGGGGTGATCCCAAAGGGGATCATGTGTCCCCATCACGTTAAAAAGTTCTACCCAATGAAATCATCAAAAGTTTAAGCATTTTAAAAACAGTGATATTCAAACACTGTGAGATGACGCTGTAGATAATGAACATGAGGTTTAAAAGTGCCGGAATTGCCCGTTAACCTCTCTAGGGTACGTGGGACGCTAACGTCCCACCTGACCAACATCCAGTGGAAGTGCAGGGCGCCAAATTCAAACAACAGAAATCTATAATTAAAATTCCTCAAACATACATGTATTATACACAGTTTTAAAGATAAACTTGTTAGTAATCCCACCAGAGTGTCCGATTTCAAAAAGGCTTTACGACAAACGCATACCATGCAATTATGTTAGGTCTGCACCTAGGCACAAAAAAACCACAGCCATTTTTCCAGCCAAAGAGAAAAGTCACAAAAAGCAGAAATAGAGATAAAATTAATCACTAACCTTTGATGATCTTCAGCAGATGGCACTCATAGGACTTCATATTACACAATACATGTATGTTTTGTTCGATAAAGTTCATATTTATATCCAAAAATCGCTGTTTACATTGGCGCGTTGTTATGTTTTGCCTCCAAAACATCCGGTGAAAGTGCAGAGAGCTATGTCAATTTACAGAAATACTCATCAGAAATGTTGATGAAAATACAACTGTTATGCATGGAATAAAATATATACTTCTCCTTAATGCAACCGCTATGTCAGATTTTTAAAAATCTTTACAGAAAAAGCACACCATGGAATAATCTGAGTATAGCGCTCAGAGACCAAAACAAGCGATACAGATACCTGCCATGTCAACAAAAGTCAGAAATAGCATTATAAATATTCACTTACCTTTGATGATCTTCATCAGAATGCACTCCCAGGAATCCCAGTTCCACAATAAATGTTAGTTTTGTTTGATAGGGTCCATAATTTATGTCCAAATATCTCATTTTTGTTTGCGCATTTAGTACAGTAATCCAAATGCGCAGGCACTAGGTCCAGACAAAGTCAAAAAAGTTATATTACAGTTCGTAGAAACATGTCAAAAGATGTATATAATCAATCTTTAGGATGTTTTCATCATAAATCTTCAATAATGTTTCAACCAGAGAATTCCTGGCTGGGCACATGGCCTTCTGGCAGACCCATGACTCAATCAGCTCTCATTCTATCCCACCTCACAGTAGAAGCCTGAAACAAGGTCCTAAAGACTTTTGACATCTAGTGGAAGCCTCAGGAAGTGCAATATGACCACACAGACACTGTATATTGGATAGGCTAAGACTTGAAAACCTACAAACCTCAGATTTCCCACTTCCTGGTTGGATTTTTTCTCAGTTGGTTTTTGCCTGCCATATGAGTTCTGTTATACTCACAGACATCATTCAAACAGTTTTAGAAACTTCAGAGTGTTTCCAATGCAAATCTACTAATGATATGCATATCCTAGCATCTGGGCCTGAGTAGCAGGCAGTT
The DNA here is from genome assembly GCF_034236695.1 of Oncorhynchus nerka. Taxonomy (NCBI): domain Eukaryota; kingdom Metazoa; phylum Chordata; class Actinopteri; order Salmoniformes; family Salmonidae; genus Oncorhynchus; species Oncorhynchus nerka. Next base: position 43,194,900 of record NC_088398.1, read on the forward strand.
TACTCTGGGCACGCTTCCGGACGTGAAAATGCTGCCCCCTACCCCAAAGAAGTTGATGTAAATTGTAGGCTAACGTATTTTTTTTATCAGAATGATGGTCCTCTGGACAAATACAAGAGAGAATAGTCCAAATCTGAGCCATTTTACTTCTATGGACCAAGAGAGGATTTTTTTTAAAATAAGCAGGCATACATCAAAATGTGCACTCATGCAAAGGGTTGCTGGGTTCACCGTCATGTCAATACCACAGTGGCTTGGGCATCACACATATTATTTGTGTTCGTGAGCACGAAAGACAACTTCTTCAACATTGTACCTGTGAAATGTGTGTGTGTGTGTGTGTGTGCATGTGTGTTCATGTGTGTGTGAGTGGGTGTGTAAGTGGGTGTATGTGTTGGTGGGGGGGTGGGGTGCGTGCATGTATATGTGTGTCTGAGTGTGTAAGTGTGCTTGTATGTGTGCATGCAAGCGTTCTTGCGTGAGTGTTTTGAGTGTGTGTGTGTGTGTGTGTGAGAGAGAGGGGGGGGGGGCTGTTTTTGTGACAGACAAGGGACAGGGTAGCTCACACTCAAGGTCCCAAATAGATTAGAGGAATTTTTCCCAGATACTGCTGTCCTTTCAGTGCCCCAAGCTTAATGAGCACTTCTGAGGATAATTAAAATTGATGATATAGAATGACACAGACATGATTTCTGCCCGCAGCAATAAGTCTCCAAAGAAAATCTCAGCAAACTGTCATGTCACCACAGTTATGTTTTACATGATCATTTCACCTCAAGGAGAAGATTGCAAGTAAAGACACTACCGTAGATTCAATTAAAACACTATTGCTTCAGACCCAAAGATAATCTGTTATTTGAACTTGTCTTCTTGTAACCCACCATCTTGGTCAGGCTAAACATGTTTCCATTTCACTATTCAGTTTTCATGTTAGCCTAGTGGTAATAAATGTAATCTATTACTTCAGCTCACAAGGGGAAAGTGTTTACTTGGATTCTAGAACCTAAATAACTCTCGTGTTTGAATCATTAGCATCAACATGTACTTACTACCTGAACTTCGAAAAATGCTTTGCGAGACACTAATCTATGTAAGACTTATTACATTTACTCTTGCTAAATTACACAATTATAACATTTACTCAGTGACAGACAGACACCCTGTTTTGCAGTGTGGTGAACCTGCCAATTCTACACAGGTGAAACGTCTATAATGTCAAACTAATTACAGCAGAGTACCATGTCAAAGTAGGAACATGTTCAAAAGCTTAAATTTTAATTAAGAAATTACAGCCGTTTTATCTCAACGAACAGATTCAGGTGAAAAGGGATAGATTCGCGAGAACAGATCTGACATTCTTGTGAATTGTAAATTGTATAAAAGGACAAAAATGATCCTTTCTCAAATAGACTCACAAACAGAAGATCAGTGACAGAAGAGCAAATGATCCTCATGTTACACTACAGTTTAATACGACATCATTTGTTCAAATTAAACGGTTTGATGACTATCAAACAAGCACTGGAATGACTATCGGACATTCCAGTGCTTCAGTGTGCACAGCTTGGCCCAGTGTTTAGCCACAGCAGTAGCAGAGGTTCCAGACCCAGACAGCTGTCTGACAGGAAAGTGTATGGACAGAGGGCCAGACAGAGGGCCAGACAGAGGGCCAGACATGGGGATAAGAAGGCCCTATAAACCCCCTCCGGTGCCTTCTGAAAATAAATATTGATTGGGGACGGTTTTAATTACTTCCTTAAATTGAGCAATTTTGGTATTCCCACTTGGCTCCTGGAGGAAAATCTATGAAGGATTCCACCCGGACGAAGAGGAGAAGAGTTGAACATGGACCACCATAAATCAAGAGGGATACATAATTCATTGAAAGCGTGTGAAAAGGACAAGACAAGATGCTTTGGATCATTGCAAATAGCATCTCTCAATGAATTGACATCTCCCTCCATGTTAAAACAAGCCTTCTGTTTTAAATCAACCTTAGATGCTCCTGTTTGAAACCAGCCACACAGGCTCTGTTTTAAACCGGCCTTACAGCTCACACCGTTGGATTGTCAAACATGTATTTGCCTGCCGACAATACTTAGCACCTCTGAACAGTGTCGGCAGTCAATCTCTTTTGTGTTCAAGTAGCAAAGACCTTGAAGTCATCAGCCAGGTTAAAATACTCCAAACCAGAAGGTGGCAGTAGTGTTGTTTGGCAATGCATGTCCGTGTGTTGCTTAGTTTATGGTCTATATTGAACTAATGTAGCTATTTTGTAGAAAGCCCTTATTGATACTATCCAGATGGCCCAGCTAGATAACTACCTCGCAAGATGACGAAAAAAACAATTTATTTCACTCTCCATAATCCCATGAGCCCATAGCCAAATTTTTAGCTAGCTCGCTAATGTTAGCATATTTGCAAGCTAGCACAACATAGCTAGCAATCTAGCTAAAGACGCTGCACTAAATCGGTAGGTAACACAGGCAGCTGTTTCATTTAAACTAATCCATTGTTGTTTAATTATACTGTCAATACTAGCTACAGGGGTTAGCTAGCTTGGAAGAAGTATTTATCCCAAAGCCTACATTGCATATGAAGTGTGACTGGCTCATGACATTTAACCGTGGATGTACGGAGAAAATGCAAAATTTTTCATTTTTGTTGTCACTCCTGGTGGCTCCCCCATGTGTGGGTTTGTGCTCTCTGATTGGCTCAAAGTCAAGTTGTTGGCCACTGACGAGCACTGCGGTTTTAAAAGCAGAAACGGCAGGTTCGGCGCTACCGGGTCGACACACAACAGGGACCGCTTTTGTTCTAGCAAGAGAAGGAACGGCCTCCCACTGTGATAAGTACCTATCGGCAGTCTATCGTCAGAGAGATTCTCGGTGTGTTTCACTCCTTACGTGATCTATTTTAAATCAGCCTTTAAGTGCTCCTGTTCGGCAATTCATCTCATCTGGAAAATGTCTATGTAGCTACCAGAGGCTTTTGCTGCATTTCATCAGGCTTCATATTCTCACCCCAAAAATTAATAGCAAGCTTGAATTTTTCCCCTCTGTGGACTAGTGTGGATGCATTGTGAGATGATTAAGGCATATCAACCACATTGTGTCATTGAATATAATCAGTTCGATGTGGTGTTTTTGGTCATGTCAGTGCCTGACTCAAGCCTGTATAAGCAGTGCCCACTAGTGCTTCCAGGCTGACCCGCAGGCTGACCCGCAAGCTGACCCGCAACCAGGCAGGTCCTGAGAGACAGAGTGAAACCTCCCTTCACTGATCTGCCCTAAATCCACCCAGAGACGCCCCGGTCCTCTCCCAGGAGACTAAGCTCTCCATATGGCCAAATAGATTGGTCATTGGAATGGCACAATTGAAGTTCTTGAACAAGGAATTATTCTGTTGTATTGTATAGACCTCTGGACTGACCTGTGCATGGAAGCATAGGGAGAGAATTTTTACACTCCATTCATCAGAGATCCAGCCCCAAACAATTGCCTTGCTGTTCCCTATATCATGTATTAAAGAGAGCAGACTGAGAAGTAGTTGGCCAGAGCGCTGACCTTAATCTTGAGGGTTGTGGTAACATAGGCTAGGGGTGGGTCTGGTCAGCTGCACTACACTGGCCCATGATGAACTAATAATACCAATGTGTCTTGGGAATGCATACAGAGTGAAACAGTAGGTAGAGATACTTGCAGGGGCGCAACTGTGACTGGGGACGAGGGGGGGACATGTCACCCACACATTCTGAAATTGCAGTTTTATCATTGAAATGTGATACAAAATGAGGCAACGGTGTGCTTTAGGACCATGTGGACGCCTCAGAGCAGTTGAGTAGGAAGTTTGGAGTGTTTATCCAACTGGATAAAAATATATATATTCATGTATATTATAATATTTTGCCCCCCCACTTCTAAAACCAAAGTTGCGCCCCTGGATACTTGGACTGGAGCCACCCACTTGGGAAGGAGGAGAATGGTTATACAGTTTCAGCCTTGGATTTTGACCATTGATCTTTAATTTTCCTCAAAATGTTTCATTGAGAATGATGCAGATGTAGTGTGAGCACATGTACAATACTGTATGCTGTAGAGTGGTAGCCGTTAGAACTAGTTGTGTTTTATTAAATTCTGCCAATGTTTTCAATGGGTCAGATTAATTAACCATTTCATCTCTGTTAAGGAAGTCTAGGAAATACATGATTTGATTAGCAGCAAACACCTTTGTGCTTTTGATGAATCTGTGCTGATTGTTGTTTTGTTGGTGTCTGTCACTGGGCTGTCTGGAGGGCTGCTTCACATTTTTATTCATGCGACTGAAGATTGGCATCCTTACATCAATAGTGTCAACAGACGGAACACTTTGCGTCATCCTGCAGCTAAATGAGGATTGTTCCTAAACAAGCTAAAAATGAATAAATAACATATCAAGGAGTTTGGAGAATCAGATCCATAAATTACCTGCGGTCAGTCCCTGTCCTGTCCTGGCATCAGTCTGAGAGAGAGTGCTGCCTCTGATGATGGTTCTGCTTTTCATATGTACCAGACTGACATGCCATGTAGAGAGATGGGAGGGGCGGTGGGGGAGTGGGGGGGGGGGACAAGCCCCCTCTGTCTGACTGGTAATGGATGATTGGAGGCAGGATAGGAGGCTTCATCTCTCCCCCTTTCATCCTGGCCTGCTTTTGACCCGACGAGCTGGCAGTAATCGGCCCAGAGGAGGCTAATCATTCCCCGCATGTGGACTCCGATAAGTTGGAGCACCTTCCTCAGTTGGCGGAGAGGGGCTCCCGCGGCCTCCTCGGTTATCACCACCTCGGCCCCCTTCTTCAAGAGGCAGCCTTGCCTCCTCCTCCTCCAGCTCAAAGCCTCCCTCCATTCTCCATCAGCACCACTCTCTCCTCCGGCTTTCATCTGACAGAGCACGTAAGCCCGTGAAAGGAAGGCAAAATAAACTGGGTTCTATCTCTCAAGTTGTGATCTTCTGAATTTGATTCAGCCACTTTAAATGTAACCGCACAATTTGCTATTTTCCTCCGTCCCTTTCACTTGTAATATCTGTGGCAGTAGATTGCTTCGATTGACAGGCACATTTCTGCGGCTCTAAATTTGCGACACGCCGGTATACCGTGGTCACCTGAGCCGGCCTGAAAAGTTCTCTGAGGTTTGGGTCCTGTTCCATTTACGAGCGCTTTCATGTCGGCGACTCTGAAAATTGTCCGGCTCCTTCTGTTGAGGACGAAAGACATGTTGTCTTTGATGACATTTTGTCATGGTTTCCTCCCGTTTTCAGGAAGCTCCCTAAGCCAACAGAGATTAATGTTTAATAGGGATGATATTGTGGTGGCTTTATTGGATATTAGCAGCTGCAACGTTTCCTCATTTAATAGCCCTGACATTGTAAAAAGGGATTATGCAGCTGCTACACACTTGTGTACAGAGGGCCTTTGCGGCGAAAGAAAATTGGCTAAAATGAGAAGGTAAAAAAATGACATCTGGGTTGGTTTGTCTAAAATCATTGATCTAGCTAACATGCTAAGGTTGTTGTAGCCCAATACTCTCTGTCCACGTCTGTGGTTCCCCTCAGTTGATTTCTCTTTCCCATGTCTGTGACCTTTTGGTGGCTGAGAGGCAGTACCCAACATTGATTACATAAATTGATCCAACACATGCAAAGGATATCAATTGGTAATGGGAAACATTTGAATGAACACAAGTACCACTCACTTGGACAGCAGTAGGCAATACAACACAACGAGCTTTGGAAAGGGAAACATGAGCCACAGAGTTAATTGATGTGATGTTGAGATAGAAATGATAGACCAGAAGTCTCCTGTGAAGGTTGTGGTTCAATATTCATTGTCTCACTCATACAATACTTCAATATTTTGGCCCAATTCAAATTGCGCTAACTTTTTAACTGCATTGTATTGTATGATTTGTCCACATCCACATTTTATATTTGTCAAAATGTTTGTTTCAGAATATTATACGCATTACATAATCATATTTCCTCCCGTTTAGATTTTTTTTAAAGCAATAAATGCACTGGTACCGTAATAGCATCCAAATCAATACAAGTGCTTTATCTATGTGAACATGCCTTGTCCTTTGATCCAGGATGCATGCTGGGGGATATTATACTTTAGTGGTCTGTGACTTTTCCACTTCTCCTTGTCACTGGCAGCTGCCACATAGACAGGTTTCAATCCAGGGGGCAAGAGGCAGAAGTGCCAAAGCTAACAGCTGTTAACTACACAACCTGCAGGCTACGAACTGCCATGGTCTCTGCAGCCCATTGTCAGTCTCAACAGTTAAATATTCCAGGAGGAATTTGTTACAACATGGCCATACATAACGGGCTGAAAACCCTTTACACCAATATTGCTCTCAAATTGGCAGCGGGAGAACTGGGGACATGAGGGATGCTTGAGTGTGGTAACCTATCCCTCTCAACCTCCTGGGAGCCACTTGGCCAGCTTTCATCCACATAATTATAATAAATTTGACATTTCATAGATAATATTGATTTCTTTATTTTAGCATTTCACCATAGGTGACAGTCTAGCGTCAAGAATGAAATTTATATTGATCTTCCGCGCATTAATCCCTCATGTGTATGTGATCATTTTTATAAGACCTTTTACTGCACATAAATCAATATTTCATATTACCAGCCATGCCAGAGGAGATGTCATATTTGTAAACTGCGTCTTGACACTAGCAATTCCTTTCTTGTTCAGCTGCAACTGTGCAAGACCAGTCAATTTGGGGTGGTGGGAGTGGGGCTTCTGGGTGAGAGAAGGGAGGAGGGGAGTGGTGAGGGGAGGGGTATCTACAGTATCCTGCCTCATTTTAGTGGGGAGGGAACAGGCCCTTTCCTGGGACAATTATTTCAATATTGATGATGAAATGTCATTTTTGGAATTAATTAGCTTCTGCTGTGGTGGTGGTGGTGGCGATTAATGATGAAAATGAATTGGTGAATCATACAAACTGATCAGCTCAGTCCTACAGTCACGACACTGACGACGTCACTAAGTGGCCAGTTCATTTCTCTAATTTGCGGCTGTATTTCTTCTCGGAAGAAGGAGCATATTTAAGTCTCAAAACTCAATTGCGCTGTATTTATGTTTTTTAAGAACAGTCTTTATTTCACGTTTGATATTTTTCCCCATATTGGTCACAAAATATTACTGTGTTTGTTGAGATATGATTTTCTCATGGGTTTTTACTGTTACAAACGTATTTAATCAATGAACGTTCATCAGATTTTACTTCTACGTTTTGAGCCTAATGACTGGAGCGTATTCAGAATGTTGAATGAACCAACTGTAAATGTCTGTCTCAACTACAATTTCATTTTTTTTTTTGATGTGCTGTCTTGGAAAATAAAATTGTCCGAAAATTTATTTTCAAAGTGAATGCGTTTGTTGTTGTTGTTGTTTTTTTTTTTTTTACCAAGAAATGTTCTTATCAGCTTCAATATGACATGACAATAGCCACTGAGAATGCACAACTGTTTTGTGAAAAATATGATCACCTGAATGGTGCAGACACATGACCTTTTCTCAGTCTCCCTTAACATGTCCCTTCCACAATCACTGTGGAGCGAGCAGCAGAAGAAAGGCCAGTCCATTAAGAGAATATGCTAATTTAGCCTTCCACTCCTAATTGATGCCATTTTACCAAGTAAACAAGACTTCTGTCTACAATGGATCTGTTTCTGCCAGTTAAAAGGATATTTCAGATCCACTTTTTTTTGTAATTTCCCTCTATTGGCGTGCCATTATTGCAAATTATAAGTCTCTCCTTATACAGAGAGGTGCTACTCTGGCTAGTTTTCTTAAAGGCCAATCCTCCATTTTTTTTTTTCAGTTACTCAAGGATCTTCATTCATGTGAAAAGGTGTCAGTGCCTGATTGTTTGAGCATGATGACAGACACGCCGTGGAAGTGTGAGTGATGGCGTCACGCGGCGGAGGTTTGTCAAGGGTGTCAGCCCAACTTTGGCTGCAAGCATGATCATCTGAGACACTCGAACAGGACTGGACCGCGATACGGTGGCCCAGACAGACAGTCTCCGTGTGATGGGTATCTCCTCTCCGCTACTCGCTCATACTTCAGTCTGTTTCACGGGCCACGAGGGGCTATGAGGATTCGTGATGTGCCGCCGTGGCGAGATTCATCTTCCCTGTCAGCCATGTAATGCTGTATGAGCTTGTTCCTCCATTCAAGTAATGCTGATGAATTTGCTGTCGCAGATGCTTTTGTTCACGTATCGGCTTTCCTCTTTATCGAAAAGGGGGATAGACCCATCACAATGTACCTTTTGGTCTCACTATGTTTCTCAGAATCATTTCTCCTCTGTGCAGACACTTTGAGAGAAGGAGGAGGAGGAGGAGGAGGGGGGGGGGGGGCAACGATAAAGACTTGACTGGCACTAAACACATAGCTGTCTCACTGAGAAAGGGATGTTTAAAAGGCAGGAGTTGGCAGCAGTGCAGACCTCTCAACTGCCTGTCCAAATACTGCTTCTGTGTGACTGACAGTGTGGCAACAGCAGAATGGCACTATCCTTTGAAACACACAACAGCTTTTTAACACTGACCAGACTATCTTGAATCCCACTTTAAAGGGCTGAGCATACATCATTATGTTTATGGAGCAATGATTCACAATCTTTCAAACAACATGGCACGCTATGAGTTAATCACCATTATGAACGTTCTTGTTGTGAGGTGTCACAGACGTTGACTTAATAATAGGGATTATAACATACATTTCTACTTTTATTGCTGCACTGCATATGAATTAGTTATTGAAAACCTAACGATATGTACTTTGAATTTCTTCTCAAAGCATCGATGCAAGCAAGTTGCAGCTTTGATTTATCGTAATTTGTTAAGAGTTTGACCTTAATTCAATTTCTAGAAGTATAAAATGTTATTTTTCCTTACAAGGGAGACAAACAACAGCAACCAATGGGCAAAAGCGACATCGTAAATGTTGAAATCTTTAGTAGTGCAGAATTAACAACCTATGTGGTTTGGTCAAATGGAATTAGAGGGCTATTTTGCTAGCTCATGATGCATTTAGAAATGACAAGGTACAGATATAAGTATTGATTTTTTCTCTCTCGATAACCGAATAAACAATATGTATATGTATTTTGGGGCAAAATTCAATCAAAATGCACATATTACATTGTGGGCCCTAGAAGACTGACAGCAATTGAATTTGGCAGACAGGAATTCAGTTAAAGAGTTAAAGACCTTTGAGCTACGGTCCAGCTAAATAACAGGACTATCTAGAGTAAAATATATTTATATATTTTCTCTGTTGGTTCTTTGCTTTGTTTTTTGCGGCATCCTCTTTTTCAAGGTACATTTTGATTCCTTTTACTGGCGTGCGTGCGTGTGTGTGTGTGTGTGTGTGTGTGTGTGTGTGTGTGTGTGTGTGTGTGTGTGTGTGTGTGTGTGTGTGTGTGCCTCCAAATGGGAACGCAGTGGTGAAGACAGGCAAGTTTGTGAGGATTAACAACTATTAATTCTCCCTTTGACTGTAATTGATGCTTAAATTCCAGATTTCCTCCTCCCCTCCGTGGACCTCTTGTCCCCCCTTCAATTCTGTCCTTCTAATAAGGGCATTATTCCAAGGGGTTTCATGCATTCTGATAAATCAAATTAGAAGGCCACTGACTTAGATAGATTGCGGCTAGTAATTAGAGAATCTTCAATGCCTTGGTCCCTGCCACTCACTTACAGTGACTCTTTGTTATCTACCTATCTGGGCCCAGCATGCGGCGGTGTGTGTTTGCCTCACTATCCCCCCTTAAAATTCCTTCGTTATGTCACCGGAGAGACAGATCCCAGACCATTTCTTGTCACCCGCCCAAGCACTCTAAGCAATGGACAGCACAGTGGGACGGCCCTTAATTGGAGCAACTTGGGGTGGTAAGTACCCACGTGCATGTCAGCTACATGCAGGAACAGGGAGATGGGCTGACACGAGGTGACAGGGGACACCCTGGTCGCCCCCCGCGCCCTATCCTCTCGCCCTCCCTCGCCTAACAACACCATGTTCATGGTACACGCTCTGCATGTGTGGTCAGTGGTGGTGTCAGCTCTGGAGTGCTGTTCACATGTTGGAAATGTTGCGCTTACTTCATGTGTGTGAATAAATGTGTCTGTGGATTGGTTCTTCTACCCTTGTGTCCTCAAATTCTCAAAAGTCCCCACAAGGATAGTAAAACAAGGAAAATTCTCCCTTTTCAGGACATTTCCTGCATCTCCATGAGGACAAAGGCTATTTTAAACTTAGGGGTTGGGTTTAGGTTGTGTGTGTGTGTGTGTGTGTGTGTGTGTGTGTGTGTGTGTGTGTGTGTGTGTGTGTGTGTGTGTGTGTGTGTGTGTGTGTGTGTGTGTGTGTGTGTGTGTGTGTGTGTGTGTGTGTGTGTGTGTGTGTGTGTGTGCGTGAGCGAGCGTTGTGCATGCTTTGGAAATGAATACTACAAAAAAACATTATCAAGGAGAAAACATTTTCTATTTTATTTATTTACAGAACCTCTACTTCACTGAATTGGGTCTCCTCTTCAGATGACCCAATTGGGTTTCCTGAAACTTAAACCAACTAGCTCTCACAGTCTCACATCAGAATTAGACGTTTATCCATGTTTCTCAAACATAAAATCTCAAAGTGTTTAAGGTTAAGTTTAGGCATTAACTCCAAATTACTAAAGTTTAGGGATAAGTTTAGGCATTAACTCCAAATGACTATGGTTAGGGTTAAGTTTAGACATAAACTCCAAATTACTAAGGTTTAGGGTTAAGTTTAGGCATAAACTCCGACATTTGAAGATTAGGCATTACATCCAAATGGTTAGGTTAAGGGTTAAGGTTTGGGATAGGCTTAATACAAAATACAAAATCTTGTTATATCACTGGATTCAAAACTTCCAATCAGAGGAATCAGAGGAAGATGCTTACGCCCACATCCCCGTCACCAACGCCCTAGCAAAACCTAAACCCACTTGAAGGTAACAGCGCTCACTGTTACCCCTAGTGGACGTTTTCCACGTCATCTCCCAACGTCCTCAGACATGGATGGACGTTGAATACTGACTTGTATTACGGGTGACCTGGCTGAGAAGAAGAAAAAAACAGTTTAAAGGTGGTAAAGCTGTGATGTCGCTGTACAACCTATTATTTGTGTTCTTTGTGCTCCTATGTATCAGCTCTCTTTTTAAAAGATGACTGAATTTTTTTTTTTAAACAGACTAAATGGAGCATCACTTCCTGTGATTAGACGACGGCTGGGAGAGGAGTCCGCCGGCAGTTTTGCCGAGGCCTGCCTCCACTCTCCCGGCGAGTAATGGAGAGTTCCAGAGCACCACAGTGACACTGTCAAGCCATCAGGAATTGCTGATTACGACGCTAAATATTGATCTCTGCTTCACATGTGTCAAAATTCCCTCCACCCTTAATTAGAATTTCCCCTCAGCGCCATACAGGAACTAACCGAATATATTACCTCACTTCATGAGACGGAGGGGAAGAGGAGCGGGCGGGATATAATTGTGACCTCTTGTCTTCTGTCTTCCCTCCTGAGTTTTGAGATGACTCCCAACTGTCTGTCTGTTGCTTCCAGCCTTCTGTGATAATCAGACTTTTTTTTACACATCTTATCACACTGGATGATCGGCCTGTCTCTCCTATTCTCCCGATCCCTCTCTCGTTTGGTCCCCCCTTTCCTTCCCCCCTGCTCCTACTCTCCCTCTCTTTCCCTCTGCTCCCCCATCTCTGTCTTACCCCTCCTTCTCCCACTCTCCCTCCCTCTCTCCTCGGTTGTGTCTGAGGCACAGGTTTTCGTCACAGGGACCTGGCAGGCTTGCAGTCGCTGGTGAAAGTAGAGTGCCACAAGGTGCCTTTTTCTATTTGTTTGTTTCATGGTACACTGCACCAGCCACTGACCTGTGGTAGCCATGCCACGCGAGACGGAGCCAGGTTCACCCAATCAAAGAGGGCCTGGAAATTAACACTGATCTTTTCATTCCTGGAAGGGGACATTGGGAAGGGCAATTTCATGGCTACTATACTGGACGCAGATGTATTATATATATTTGATTGATTCTGTTAATTTGATTTTTTTCACCTTTGTTGGTTTCACAAAAAAATACATTTTTTAACCATGAGTATTCAAAAGTGATTCATATCAACACATTTACTTTAAAAAATATATGTATTAGCTTAAACTGACAGATTTTTATGGGGATTTTTTTCTTATGCTAATTAGACGTCTGTGGGGTCGCGGACATTGACTCTAGGGGGTTAAGAAGCAAGGTCCTCTTTCAAACAATCCAAAAACAATGAGAAGCGTACAAGTATGTAACTCACACAGCGTATGAAACAGATAATACAAAAATACAACGATAGATAAATATGTATAAATCATTCTCCCAAGGTAACGATATTGAAGACATTTTTTTAAAGAATATATTTCTACAGAGCCATAAACCACAGGCCATATTTTTTAAAGATTTTTTTTTTTTAAATACATTTGCACATTATTCAGTTGCCATTCACATTTCTGTGAATACAATATGAGTGCTGGCTGCATAGGTCTATGCAATATTCACAGCTGAGCCACTGACTGTTATTCAAGCAGGAAGTATTTGAAGAGTAAAGTTCATGTGCATTTTTGATGGATTGTGCATGTCTCCTATACTCTATATGGAGGGAGAGCTTGTTTGAAGGTCAGTGATTCTAGTGTTCTCTCTGCACACTTCTTTTGTCTTCTTGTTGGGAAAATATCTCCAGCCTCTCTAGTCCATATTTCTGAAAGACCTTCTAGATTAGCTAGGCTCATTGAGCTTGATCCTGCTCGTAGTTGGTACTCGTTGAGACCTCCTCCTTCTCGTTCTCCTTACTTGAATGGAACTCACTCAAGAAGAACAACGCTTGGGGAACTTGTGTTCATAGGCTGACCGTTTTTTTGTGTGTCAGCCCTCTTCACCGGCTTTCATGTAAAACATCCAGTTTTCCATTAAACCTCGCTTTCCTTTTGCATATGGTTAATATTTCCTGTGAGGGATTTTTAAGTTAAATGAATATGTAAGCAGATACGTTCAACCTCACATAGTATTTGAAGTGATCTGCTTTTGTCTTGGGACCCTTTTAACCATATTCACAAGATAAATGACACGTTGGCATATTTGTCCCATACTCTATTCCCCCGAGCGACCTACTTGAAGACGACTCTAGTCTCAGCGGTGTCCTTGTTACCTGATCTATATCAGAACAACCATTGTAAAGCTGTGGTGTTAGGCCTTGTGGTTTAGGGAACAGTGTGTGGTTCTGGGCTGGGGTTGAGCGGATCCAGAAGGTTGGCCGTTGGCAGGTGTTTTATTGCAGCAGGCTCTGCGGGGTTTGACATGTGTCTGTCCTTAATCTCCTAGTGATATGACAAAGCTCTGGTAAAGCCTGCGCTGGATCTCCCCTGTCTGCCGTGACACGCGCTCCCCTGCCCCCCTCGACCCTCAACCCTGAGAGGACTCAATGGGGCCCTCCACAAAAGGATCAGGCAGAAGAGCAGCCACAACAGAAGCTGAACTCTCAATAGTATCATCCTTCGCTGAGACATGAACATAGCTATATATACAATGTGGAAGCCTGTGTCCAACCCAGCATGCGTCATATAATGCACTTGTGTTTGCATAACAAACGTTCTCTTCATGCTCACACACTCAAGTGCGCGCGCACAGTCAGACGCCGCAATGCACATAGGCAAAACAATCCAAGGAGTGGGAGGGGAGAACCCTCCACTCATGCAAAATCTATGGATGTATTTTATAAATAATTTCAAGCATGTGTGCCTCTAGCCGTGCAGTGGCGAAAAACACTTGGGGGTGTAGTTGTAAGCTTTGTTTGATGAATTGGACCAGGGCTCCTGTGGGATAGATTACTTTAAACCATGCTCTTTTACTTTCTAATCCTGACTTGATTTGATCTGTACTAGAATGCAGCTGCTTGGAAACTCAACAGCAAACAGACACTATTAATATGATATCCAGTGTTGGGTGGATAGCTCCACCAGCTATAAGCACTGGCTTACTGCAAGTCTTATTTTCCCATTTTCTCTTGTTTTATTATCTATGAGTGGCATCGATAGGCTTCGGGCTTTGCGCCGCTCATTATAATTGGTTTTCTGCTTGAACTTTCAAAAACGGTCATGTCAAAACAGGCAAAAATATTTCCTCTGTTTTCTTTTGATTTGGCCGTAGGCCTTGCATTTGAATGTGCCACTTGACAAAGTTGAGGCAATATCTGCGGGGCATTGTTCTGCTTTTGTCCTAAAAAAAAAAAGCACAGAACTTCAGCTGTATTCTGACAACTGACCGGTGTCATATGCCCTCTGAGCTTAAGCTTGAATACCGAATCTGTAACTGTTTTTCGGGATTTGCTTCACCCTGTATCCACAAGATGACATTGATGATAGCAATATGAGTTAGAACAAGACAAACACTAATAGCTAGGTCAGTCACACTCAAATTGCATTAGCGCTAATATTGTCCACGTTTCATAAGTTCTCTCAAAGCAGAGATTAGCTGTGCCAGTGGTGTTTGTCCCTCTGCCTTGGACTGAGAAGTCTAAGGAGAAGAAAAAAAAACGTGCACAATTTACATGACAAACATGAGCAGATTACATGTGCATGGATGTGTTAAAGACATTCACTACACATGGTGAAGCAGAAGGGGGAAAAATCAGTTCACAGGTTCAGGGTAAATTCTTGTTGGTAGCAAGCCAATGCATCTGAGCACATTGACATTTTGCATGATGACATCAGACAGTGATAGTTTGCAGCCAGGCATTCAATCTAATCATCAAAATGTGCTGGGGTGTAAATGAGTGGTGCCTTCTTTCTTTCTTTTTTTTTTACAATAATTTACATCTCACAAACGTGAGTACGTGAACATTCGTTTTTACACAGTTGAAGTCGGAGGTTTACGTACACCTTAGCCAAGTACATTTCAACTCAGTTCCTGACATTTAATCCTAGTAAAAATTCCCTGTCTTAGGTCAGTTAGGATCACCACTTTATTTTAAGAATGTGAAATGTCAGAATAACAGTAGAGAGAATGATTTATTTAATATTTTATTTCTTTCATCCCATTCCCAGTGGGTCAGAAGTTTACATACACTCAATTAGTATTTGGTAGCAATGCCTTCAAATTGTTTATCTTGGGTCAAACGTTTCAGGTAGCCTTCCACAAGCTTCCCACAATAAGTTGGGTGAATTTTGGCCCATTCCTCCTGATAGAGCTGGTGTAACTGAGTCAGGTTTGTAGGCCTCCTTGCTCGCACACACTTTTTCAGTTTTGCCTAAAAAATTTCTTTAGGATTGAGGTCAGGGCTTTGTGATGGCCACTCCAATACCTTGACTTTGTTGTCCTTAAGCCATTGTTCCACAACTTTGGAAGTATGCTTGGGGTCATTGTCCATTTGGAAGACCCATTTGCGACCTAGCTTTAACTTCCTGACTGATGTCTTGAGATGTTGCTTCAATATATCCACGTTATTTTCCTGCCTAAAGATGCCATCTATTTTGTGAAGTGCACCAGTCCCTCCTGCAGAAAAGCGCCCCCACAACATGATACTGCCAACCCTGTGCTTCACGGTTGGGATGGTGTTCTTCGGCTTGCAAGCATCCCCATTTTTCCTCCAAAGATAACGATGGTCATTATGGCCAAACAGTTCTATTTTTGTTTCATCAGACCAGAGGACATTTCTCCAAAAAGTATGATCTTTGTCCCCATGTACAGTTGCAAACCGTAGTCTGGCATTTATATTGCGGTTTTGGAGCAGTGGCTTCTTCCTTGTTGAGCGGACTTTCAGATTATGTCGATATAGTACTCGTTTTACTGTGGATATAGATCATTTTGTACCTGTTTCCTCCAGCATCTTCACAAGGTCCTTTGCTGTTGATCTGGGATTGATTTGCACTTTTCCCACCAAAGTATGTTCATCTCTAGGACACAGAACGCATCTCCTTCCTGAGCGGTATGACGGCTGCGTGGTCCCATGGTGTTTATACTTGCGTATTATTGTTTGTACAGATGAACGTGATACCTTTCAGGAATTTGGAAATTGCTCCCAAGTATGAATCAGACTTGTGGAGGTCTACAATTTTTGGCTGATTTCTTTTGATTTTCCCATGATGTCAAGCAAAGAGGCACTGAGTTTGAAGATAGGCCTTGAAATACATCAACAGGTACCTCCAATTGATAGGTACCTCCAATTGACTCAAAGTATGTCAATTAGCCTATCAGAAGCTTCTAAAGCCATGACATCATTCTCTATAATTTTCCAAGCTGTTTAATGACACGGTCAACTTAGTGTATGTAAACTTCTGACCCACTGGAATTGTGACACAGGGAATTATAAGTGAAATAATCTGTCTGTAAATAATTGCTGGAAAGATTACTTGTGTCATGCATAAAGTAGATGTCCTACCCGACTTGCCAAAACTATAGTTTGAAGAAGAAATTTGTGGAGTGGTTGAAAAACGAGTTTTAATGACTCCAACCTAAGTGTATGTAAACTTCCGACTTCAACTGTATATACTATGCCTATTTGTGATGAAAATGTGGATTACACATCGATTTCCTGATTTCAAGTCTAATTTTGCTGTTTTGCTCATTCATTAGAATTGGGCCCTTCACAAATCAGCACGTTTACAGTCTTGTCCTCTTATCCTTTTTTTCCCCTCAAGTTTTGCCCTAGAGATCTAATGCATCTTTGATGGTTATACAATCCACTGCCTCTTCAGCCACTGACTTCGACCAGCTGGATGGACACAGTTTCCCGCCACTTAGAAATACACATTCTGCACCCTTCCCTCCTCAATATCTCCTCTTTTACCATCAAGCATTTATGGCTGTGCTTTCTCCTTCAGTGACCAGTGAGCAGTGGGTTCATTAAAACCAATTGAATCGGAAACATGTCTGCCTTGGGAAACGTTAACTCTTTCCATGAAGGAAGTTTCCTCTTTTATTTAGTCAATAAGGTCAAAGGGCGAGGTTCAAATGTTCAGTGCGGCTGCATGTTGCTTCTCACTAACTTGAAAATGAAGGCCTTTTTTCATGTTTTTTTTCTTGGTTATGTTTGTGATAGCTGTTACATGTATATTTAGTAATTATGACATGTTTATCCAAAAGAACTGTGATATATCCATGTTATTCATATAAGTAGCCATCTTAAAAACATTTGGGAACCACCTCCAGACAGATAATTCTATCAATCTCATTGCATGAATAACTCCAGTTCAAGTATTTTATTAATGGATTTCTTCTGTGTGCTGACCACACTTGAAATAATAATTTAAAGGGATAAATCACCCAAATTACAAAATGACACATTGGTTTCCATACCCTGTAAGCAGTCTACGGACAAGGTATGACAGCAATCCATGCTTTAGTTTAGTTCCTCTGGCACTGTTTCCACATGCTAACGTGTTAGCATTTGTGGCACAAATTCTATTCAAGTCATGGGACCGATGTTAGCATTTTTCACGCATCTGGTTAAAATCTGCTATAAGTGACACTGTTGAGATTCACAATCAATTTGAGATACTTTCGGATGATTTGGACATGCTGCTCGAAAAATGCTAACATCGGTCCCATGACTTAAATGGGATTTGTGCCACAAATGCTAAAACGTTACCATGTGGAAACAGTGCCAGGGAAACTATACCAAAACATGGATTGCTGTCATACCTTGTCCATAGACTGCTTACAGGGTAAGGAAACCAATATCTAATTTTGTAATTTGGGTGAACCATCCCTTTAACAACATCCATCCGAAATCCATCAGAAATCAATGTGCAATAACAGACTACCCACAGCTGTTAATAGGAAGTAAATATTTATGAGTGATCTGACTGGGCATCAAGTCCAGTCAATCTTCTTTAAAAGGATCTTTGCAAATGATTAACCTCATTTTACTGGTCCTGTCTCGCTTGCTGACGGCCATTAGAATTGAGGAGGACAGAGGACTTTGATTTTTGGCTCTTCATCATTCACAGCTTGTCGCTTCCCTTCATTCGCCATACATGGCTGCTGAATTGATTGTCTGCTTAGTCCTATGAATGATAAAGCCGCTGTGTGTCAGGGTGATCCAAGGCCTCCAGAGGCTCCATTCCCTTCTGTGCAAGGTGTATTTTGTCTTCACTCTCTTTCTTGGAGTGCAGGGTTGTACCCGTTTTTGTGCCAGATGTTTATCACAGACTTGACTCAATACCATTGAGAAACGTATGAACTCTTCCTCAGTATACGGCAATACATTTTAGCAATAGACGGTGCCTCAATACTCGTTAAAAAATACACGTCACCAAATACTACCAAAATAAATGTTCAAGTAAGCTCCCAGTATAGGGCGTGCATTGAAGGGATAACTATTTGCAAGGAGTCAGGGCAACCAAACACAGTTTAACAACACGGTGGGCTTGTGGGCTGAAGCAGAAGAGTCTAGTTCAACTCCGATGTTCTTACATTTTTACATTTTTAATTTTTAATTTTTTTTTACATTTGAGTAATTTAGCAGACACTCTTATCCTGAGTGACTTACAGTAGTGATTTTTTTTTGTACTGACAGCACTCACAAGTTGCACTCATCAAGCAGCTGTAGCAGACACCGGGCTGAGCATCCATTAGCTAGACCCTTGAAATATGTGAGAAATATTTTTGTTATTGTGTTTCAGAGTTTGCTTCAGTATGATTATGTTAGGGGCCTTGTGAATCAAGCTTCTCAGAGTAGGAGTGCTGGTCTAGGATCAGCTCCCCTCACCAGTCCATGTAATTGTATTAATATTGATCGAAAAGGCCAAACTGATGCTAAATCTCCTACTCCTGCCCCTACTCTGGGATACATGCGGCCCCTAATCATCACATGCAGGATGTGGGAGAGGGAAGCTTCCCACACGGCACTGTAAGTAGACTGTAGTCTGTAGGCTAGAGTAGAGAGCTGAAGGGAAGTGTGACATGGGAAAACGTAAGAAGAACATTAAATGCTATGAAGTGCTAGGAAGTGCTATAAAGTTCTATGACGTGCTATGAAGTGTTAAAACGTGTTATGAAGTGCTACCGAGTATTATGAAGTGCTATGAAGTGTTAAAACAGGTTCTGAAGTGTTGTGAAGTGTTATGAAGTGCTACCGAGTATTATGAAGTGCTATGAAGTGTTAAAACGTGTTATGAAGTGTTGTGAAGTGTTATGAAGTGCTACCGAGTATTATGAAGTGCTATGAAGTGTTAAAACATGTTATGAAGTGTTGTGAAGTGTTATGAAGTGCTACAGAGTATTATGAAGTGCTATGAAGTGTTAAAACGTGTTATGAAGTGTTGTGAAGTGTTAAGAAGTGCTACCGAGTATTATGAAGTTCTATGAAGTGAAGAGACTGCCTGGCCTTGTTCTCCTAACTGAAGCTCACTCACAGTCAAGAGCAGGGCCTTGACCAACATCTTTTCTCAAAGGCACCAATGGTCAAAGATTGAAAATGAATATAGACAAGAGTTGTTTAGAATACTTATTAAGTGGAGCTCCTATTTTGTCAAATAAAAAATGTGAAATCTATATAATGGTCTTGTCACATAAATATGAGATCAAAGTACACTCATTGTGGTATTCCATAAAACTACCTTATCCAAATCCACATTTATTCCATATTAATATTTTTGCTTTTGCAGGAAGGATTTGTGTGACTAAACCCATCCAAAACATTTTATAACACAGGTTAGTCTAATATCTGTAAACTTGTGTAGTTTTTCCAAATCTATCATTCTGATCAGGTGAGGTTTTTGACTATTGCACGATAGCATTTCACCTGTGTTGCGACGCATTCTGGAGGACACGGAATACATTGGGGGAGGACGAGGGAATACATGGAAGAAGGAAAAAAATACAGCATTTCACTGGCAGAGGTCTGCAGGAATAGTAGAAGCCCCGTGAACTAGCAGCACTCTCAGAGGATGAGATGTACCCTTTTCTCAGAACAGGTGCATGCACTTAGCAGAGGACGTTTGGGCACAGTCTCTTATGGAGACCATGCTATTTCTGTCACTCTCTCTGTGCTGCTTTCTCCTTCTTCTTACTACAGACCATGCACTTGCATAACCCTGTAAAGGTGCTATAATGCTATAATCCTATAAGGTTATAGTGCGATAATGAAAAATAATAATATTGAGACCACGTGACGATGAGTCATATTGGATTACAAAATCAATGTATTACGGGTTTTTTTTCAGTAAGAATGTCCCGTCAAAACCTTGTATTGATGTTAAGTATGCTGGTAATTAAGCTAAATGGGACTTACGTATGCAGCCACTGTCAAACGCGTTTTTGCCACATACAAATATCATATTTCATTGTGCAGAGTCATTGGAGTCAACAGAAATGAACTTGAGACATTGCAAGCATCCTTTTCAGCGGATCTGGTAAATGTCACCAAACCGGTTCGGAATATAATCACAATTAGTCTTGGAATTAGCACTTTGCGGTAAAGATCTAATTATTTAGACAATTTATAGCCTTCTGCTAAGAACTTTAAAGACGAGCTATACTGCTGCCATGTTGATCATGTAATACATCTTGTAACATTTGTGGATAAGATCCAGACATCGCCTTAGAGCCACACATCACTTTCCTTTTAGGGGAGAGTGATGTGACCAGCAATGACAGTATAGTTCAATTGCCTGTTTGGGTTTTTGCCTGTGGTTTCTTAATTGCATCTGTAATGTAGCAGTACAATGGTGAACAATGTCTCAACTACTTTTATGTGACAATGTATAGGCTATGTGTAGGCCTACATATGAAGCTATACATAATTCAGTGCGTGCATATGTAAACAATAAATCATTGCAAATGTGAAAAATGCGGGTTAAGCACAACGTGTGGTCCTGCGGGCAATATTATTACATACACTAAGACATATTTACTTGATGAGAAAAGCATTTGTCTGATGTCAAATATCCATCTGATATCACAAGACATGGCCAATTGAAAACCCCCTAATTACATAGATTCAAAGTGATATTAAACGATTACAATGGGCTATGTGACACCTTTGTGGGTCCTTTCTGAGATTTGGAGATGACGGACTAATACATTGGTTGATCAGGGTCCAATATCAATTTACATAGTCAGAACGGCTAGGTCTGTATCAGATCCATATCCCCAATCAGCAGAGGGACACGAGCCTTCCCGCACTCCGTACAGTATGTGGCTACGAACAAGTGATAGTTGGCGGTAAAGGTGCTTTATAAAATGGTCATGGTACTTGAGCACAAACAGCTTTCATATTGTTCAGAGTAGTGCCCTAATGAATTAACTTGATGCTATCTCTGTTTCAATTGTGGCAGTTTTCTTGTTTGGTATATAGGCTATAGCCTACCGGCATAGGCTATTGCTCTGGAGTGTGTTTGCACACCTTTGGAACTGACAAAACAACTTTTTTAAAACGTTAACTTCTATGTTTAAAAAAAAGGACAGACCTATTTCAATGAGGAAGTAATAACTCATTTACGCGCCTCTGACGTCAAGTAAGCAATAGTCTACTATAGTTTAAACTTAAATGTTTCAGTAATTATTATATAGGCCAGTCATAGTTTATCTTCAAATTAATGAGACTGATTAAATTGAAATAAGGATACTTTATTTAGTTATTTTCCTAAATCATATACGCCATAACTCCAAAGTAGATACCCTAATATACCTTTCATAACTTGAATTACTCCTGTTTGTCTATTAATTTCGTTCCAAAACGCCTTTTCAATTATATTGTCCATTATTTTGTCCAGGATAAATCACACTTCGGACAACTATGTTTTTTGACAGATATACTACTGTTGGTTATCAAATTTCAAAAGCTGTCAGAAATGATGCAAAATGTACCGTGTCCATCCAACTGTTTTGAGACGGTTTTACTTCTTTGGTTTGATAGCAGCCTTGTCCTTCTGGCGTGATTGCATAAATAAAGACAGGGACATTTTATTTTATTATGTTATCGGCTGTCAATTTATCTATCAATTTAAATGTAGGCTATGGGCCTTAAGGATGCAACGTCAGCATGCCACTTCTCTTGAAATGTCAATATTCCCAATACTTGTTGAACGTGTCTTTTGGTTACGTAGGCTTATAGGCTACAAAATACGCAGTCCCCATAAGAGAAAATAATGAACAATGTAATTATACGTTTTGTCCAATTATTTTGAGTCCAAGACCGTTCCGACTTTTTTTTTTTTTTTTTTAGCAAACTGCTAATGTTCCCCTCTTTCTTGCAAATACATATCAAATACATTGAATCATACATATCTTACCTCAATGAAACACTTCCAAAAAACCAAACGACGTTCAAGCATTCATGCCAATTACTGAGGGTTATCTATTTTTGATAAACGATTTTTTTTTTTGCGTTAATGTCAATTGTACGTTATTTCACTGTAATCAAAAATCCACTGTAATCACAGCCTTACTAGTAACATCTTATTTCTGCGTAGCCTGAACAAACAAACAAAATATTCCTTAAGACATAAAGAGAAAGAATTTCGTCAAAATGTACACTATATTTACAGGAAAGCAATAATTCACTAAATTAATTTGAGATTGAATAATTTCATTTAGATGCACCTGTAGACTATTTGTAAAGGAAAAAACAATTATGAGGAATTGTTTCGCAAGAAAAAACGATTTAAAAGTTTTATTTGTAAACATTAAATATCTCTTTCTCTCTAAACGTTTGGAATTCGGCACCGAATGCATTGCAATAGCCTACTCAAATACACCAAGAAGGCAAAGGATGTACCGCACACTTATTTATCTTTTATATAGGACGAATTGTTCATTTTCTAATGTGTGAAATTATAACTATCTAGACGTCTATAAGACATAAACATAGACAACGTGCTCAGCATGAATTATGATGGTTTGAAATCATTTAAACTGCTCCCATGCTTAATTTAGCTTTTGGCAATAAAATAATAAATATATAAACGTTTATATTCAACAGCAACAATACTTACAACACATACAAACAAGGAATGTCTGACAGTTTTACAAACACCATGGATCCCTCTTTATCTATACAGATGGAGATACTTTTTCACATATGCGTCATACATAAAAGGTGTGCCAGTACTACGAATCTTTATAAAATCTAGCAGACTACATAGTGTCCGGTATATAATATAGACATCTCCTCGACAGCAAGTGCCTATAAAACCTACAACATGCGTCGTCTTTTCGAAATACTTCCATACCTCTCGGATCCTGACAGAAACACATATAGGCACAAGTCATAAAAGAAAAATGGCATTTTGTCATTAACGAACTTTTTACACGTGTTATAAATTGACGCATTGGACGCGTCACATAATCTATCATATATGTGCATATTTATATATGAAATATATTACATATCAGTATGCGTTATCAATGGAACAGATGTTTGGTCAACCACAAGGAAAATAGGCTAAGAGTTGCAAGAAAGTGTTTTTTTAACTTGGTCGAGAATTGGCCTTGGAGACTTTCCCCGACTGGCTATACTGGGGATTAGGCCTATAAAAAAATCGAACATCAGTGTGTTTTCTGAGGCCAATTTTTTCTCACTCTTCTTTGTATCTATTTCATGGATCCTTGATCAGGATGTAGGGGATTGTACTAGGGAGCTTGGAAATATTCAGAGTTAAAATCTAAAAAAATGTGTTAGGCTGACTCAAACAGAGTCTGTGGAAGTTCTTTGAGGTCTCATTAAAAGTCCGTTTTAAAGTCCATTTAAAAAGGTAGAGTGTCGAGGAAAAGTTTGTCAATTATTGCTGGCGGAGGAACCAAGTCTTCGAGTTTTAAGTAGAAGATACGCTGCAGACCTTGTGTACATAGCGTGCGAAGTTCAGGGAGTTTTCCCAAAAGTTTTGACAAGTAGTTCGGACGAGTCAAGCCCCCGCCATTGAATGTCACTTGGTCTTTGAGGCAGTTCACTATCTTGTTTTGAAGTTCTTCAACCCTCTTGGGTTCCTTAAGCCCATGCCTCTCTGTAACATGAAAATAATAAAACATAATTACCAAAATGTGAATACAAGAAACACATTTAAACAGTCTAACACTTGGGAGAGGGATTCAATTGAAATATGTCCTATATTTGCTTACCTGTTACCATAGCAAGAGCGGCGATGCAGGAGAATGCTGATATGTCGATGTTCATGCTCTGCAAGTTAGAGGAAAACTCCACAATCGAGTCTATCCATTCCCCAAATCCTCGGACGCACTGCAGCCTGTGCAAGACCACCCCGTTGCAAAAAATGAGTTTGCCTTCCACTGGGTTGGACCTGCAATTAATAACAAAATGTCATTAATTACTATGAGCAATAAATTGGGATTTAAGAGGCTCCTAATTATTGGGTGGCTAATAAAAGCCAAAAGAGCTTGAAGGGGGGGGTGGATATTTATTATAGTCGAGGTTATTTCATAATTACGAAGAGGCTTACCTGTATGCCAGCCGCAGAACAAAAAGTTCCAGAAAGGCTGATTCGAAGAGGAGATCTTGATCCTGCTTGGGAAGATCAGAAAACCCAGGGATCTTTTCCGCCCAACCTCGGATAATCTCCATGGAACCCGTCAGGAGATCATAGAACTGCTGGATGTGCTGGGTGTCGTCTCCACTCATTTGGTAGTCAGGGTTAGACTGAAACTGGAATTTAATTTCAACAGGGCTTAATGAGGTCCTTTAAAATATATAACCCGTGAAATTGCAAAGCCTATTTCTAGGAGGGGAGTGCTTTCTTACTATTAAATTCATGTCTTCTTTTTATTGAGTTCTCCGTTTCAAAGCGATTTACTTAAGTAAAATATGCCACCTTAAAAGACGGACAAAGTTTTGAATCCAGACCTGTCTTACACAAAACTTTTGAAGTCCATCAATTGTGTGACAAATGCACATCGAAACATGATCAAATAAATCCAGACATGGTTTGTTCAAACGTTGTATTTTCACTCGAATTATATTATAAATCAGAAAGACAGTGTTTATGTTCATACACCATTTATTGAAGAGAATTAAATGGTAAACTCACTCTTGAATAGTCCAAGCCAGACATGGACGGGTTGGAATCGACATGGGACCTAACAAGGGCACTTATGAGACTGACAGGCGGCGAGGGTGGTGAGGCGTCTTGGGGACTTTTAGGTTTAGAGGGAAGACGGCCTCTTCGACCCTTTAGATTAGCAGTCCGGACAACTGTGTTAAAAGGAAGACAAGAGAAAATATAGAATTGGATTTAACTGTGATTGTTGTGCGTAAAGTTTCAACTTGCTTTACGCGCAAACTTTACGCGCAGGACCGCAGGTGCTTTATGACCATGCACGGACACAAACAATCAAAGTGACCACAGTATGTCCTTACCCTCTTTGACCATTCCGACAACCATGCACTTCTGGAAACGGCAGTATTGGCAACGGTTTCTTCGGCGTTTATCGACAGGACAATTTTTGTTCGCTAAACACACGTATTTAGCATTTTTCTGAACAGTGCGCTGCAAAGGTGAAGACAACAGACGTTTAGCATGGACATCAGTGCCTGTACAATGAATACAAAGCTAGCACTCATTGAGCAGCGCTATATAGGATGATTGATATTGTAACAGCACATCCATCCTTCCAGTTTTGGCTGTTATATATGCGAGGAACCGAAGAGGTAGACATTCAGTAAATACACATCCGTGGGCATTCATAATTTTACGGCCCTCTGAGACCACCTCTATTTAAAGAGGTAAGATTAGGCCATTGAACAGGGGTTCGAAATAAAGTCACCATTTAATTTGACCATGGGGAATATTGTGACACTTTCTAGTCCAGAGATGACTGTCATATCACAAAAAGAGCTCACAACACTGAGAGTGTTTAATGACTTGTTGAAAATGATATCCAAATGTTATTACAATTGTCATAATGGTTTACTGGGCATACTCCCACCACCAATAATAAGAGGAATATTAAAATAACAATACGACAATTGTCTGACAAAAAAACAACAGGCCTAATTATACCATTAATAATTGTAATAATTGAGTTGCATAATTCACAATCAACAAAAGCTCACCTTAAAAAATCCTTTGCAACCCTCGCAGGTTCTCACTCCATAATGCTGGCAAGCAGCGTTGTCCCCACACACTGCGCACAGACCCTCGTTTGACGGTGAACCGCGGGACGGGGGCGAATGGACTTGGCTGTCCATCAACTGGTGTCCATGGCCGAGCTGAAGGGAGTGGGGGAAGGCTAAGCCGGCCTGTTTTCTTAGAGCACTGGGTACCGCGAAGCTCTGGCTGTCTAAGCCTCGGTGTGCCCCTGGGTTGTCGTGGTTCATGGAGACGTGCAGTGGACCATCGAATCGCATCTGGCAACTCGACACAGGGGTACCAGGAGGGGACTGTTTGAAGGAAAATAGTGACAGCCTTGACACCGGGTT
The DNA here is from genome assembly GCF_034236695.1 of Oncorhynchus nerka. Taxonomy (NCBI): domain Eukaryota; kingdom Metazoa; phylum Chordata; class Actinopteri; order Salmoniformes; family Salmonidae; genus Oncorhynchus; species Oncorhynchus nerka. The sequence continues at coordinate 43,221,411 of NC_088398.1, forward strand.
TTTGCGCTGGTCTATCATATGAGAGGTCGCAGCCACATAGTTCTGGTGGAAACTGTGGAGGGACCCAGGGTCCTCCCACATGTGATTGGGCTGAACCTGGAAGTTTGGTGTGGTTGGGGCGTGAGGTGAGGAGGGTTTGAAGTAAATTGACCCGGAGTGGGCCATCATCTCTTCCGTCTGAGGTGGCAAATGGCTCTGCTGATGATAGCTGTGCATCTGGACGTCCTCGACTTTGATGGAGGACTGCTCTCCAGAATGCGGCATTTGATATAGACAGGGCGGTTTAACGTCGTAACTGGTGCTATAGTTGTCAATGAATGTGCTGAAACTAGGGAGAGAAGTAGTAGCTGTGATCTCAGTGTTGGTCAGGTCCATACTAAACTTAACAAACTCAGGTGTTAAGAAGTCGCAGTTGTATTCTCCAGCGGTGTGGTAGCTGTAGCTCTGCGAAGCGGGGCTGGCTCCTTGCGGTGATGACCCATACTGAGCCTGAACGCAGGGCATGGCTGAAAACGAAAGTGACAACATGTTGATGTTAAAATCCATTTATAAACTACAAACTATAGACATGCCATATCATCTACAAAATAACAATAATTCTAAATAATTTAGATCCGGATCTAATCTTATGTTCAGATAACTTATTTAAATCGCATTGTTTTAAACGGGACAATTTCGAAATACTTCGGAACTATTCATAATCATTATTTATAATATAATGTATAATTTACTCTCCTACCTTTGGTCTTGGGACTGTTTTTTCGGTGACACTTGAAATAGACAATGTTGTCTGGAGGTGTATGGGGTCAGGATTCAAGAAAGAGTCTCTTTTCTGGACTCGTCCCCTAAAGAAATAATCACTTTTACTTACATTCATTTAGAAAACGCATCAGAGAAGTCAATGTGTACTCCAAGAATCGGTGAGAAACACGCTAAGCAATTAAGCACAATATCGCGACATGTTCACTATGCTTTTACTTTTGCGCGCCTCACAGCCTAAGCTATAGCCTTATAGACAAAGGTTAGATGATGAACCGCATGGATGAGCTTTAAAATCACACAGTGCTTCGCAGTTGCCCGTTATATGTTATACACACGCATGACATTTTGAATGAAGAATTTTGAAGTTCGTCGCTGAATATCCATCCTCCACGGTATTGACATCAATGACTTTCGCAACTTCTCCTTCTCCAAAGTAACGTTGAACAATCCATGTCAAATGTAACAATTCTACATCCGTAAGTACCATTCCCAATGTGTACAGTAACAATGCTTAATTAACAGGACACAATGCCTGAGAATTAAACTGTTACAGAAAAACTGTTTTTTCGATGCCTCCCAATCATTTTCTACAAAGCAAGATGTCACAACTAAAAATTCAGACACAGCCCGCTTATTAAAAATAAACATAACGCTTATTAAAATAAACCAACATACCTTCTTTCACACCAGAAACGTGGTTGTCAATCCATGCATAAAGCATGTAGATAGTCTTCTTCAATTCTGTAAAAAGCTCCAATGTGTGAGCGAGAGTATAGCCTACAATACCAAGCAATCTATACGACTTCCTCAGAGCACTGCGCGCAATACAACCATCGACTACCCCGTCTGCCAATGTGCCTTTGTTTATGTGAGCTCTGGGCAGCACAGCCCACGTGTTTCACATCACAACGTCATCTGCGTCGCCAGTGGCCTGCACCAATCTCTTTTGGAACATGGTCCAGTCAACACGCTGAGTCCGTTGCATAGCCTGTGTATATGTACACCTGAGACGGCTCTCCTTACTGATTGTGTACCATAAAAAAAGTATAGGAAAACATGATTGACATATGGAAAACAGGTTAATGAACAGAAATGTAAATATCTATATATATATTCAAGCCAAGCTTTACTGTGCCATTCTGTTTAGACTGAGTTCATCACCTGTTTGTGCTGCACATCATTCTCATCGTTAGCTTCAACCAGCCAGGTGTATTTCGTAGCCGCAGCCAGGTATTCAAAATAGCCTAGGAACGACGCACAACAGGTCACAAGAGGTTCACACGAATTGTACAGGTAAAGCTCTTTTGCAATATGTCAGTACGCGTAGAAGCCGTTTTTTGAACACGAATAGCGTATGCCTGCTTTTTTTGCCAAGTGAAATATTGGCTCAACATTCGATCATGTTTTAGTGGCAGTGATTTGTTTATCCATGCATGTCATAATCAACCTAGTGGTGGCCTCCAGAGCGGTTCACCACTTTGTTTGGTTAGATAGGCTAATAGGCGGTGGGTCAATATTATTCCTGGCTATCTTTAAACTCAACTAGTAGATTTCACTTGGACTCCAGCAAATCCATAATTGCGTGGGTGTGTGGTCTACCTTTTTCACAAGTCGTCAGTCATGTTCTCTGCTGCTCACGAGCAGACTATAGAACCGTGGGCAGGGCTCATTATTACGTGTGGAGAGCCAGTTGTCACGGGCGAGCCAATTTCATCGAGAAAGGGAAACGCGATAGGGAGATCGCACGACGGCTTTGACAAACGACGGCGTTGACACAGTCAACAGACCTCCAGTCATAGTCTTGTCCCTATTGTTATTGTGCTGTAACAGTATTGCTGGTCTTTAGTTTAGACCTACTTGCATGTGTGTCCACTACACAGTCTTTGAAAAAAAGGTTCAGGATATAACCAAGGGTTCTATTTCTTGTTTCATATATGGCCCCCCCTAAGGGTTCTATATAGAACCCCTTTGTGGGGTTCAGGGGGTCAGGTTTTTTTTTTTGATCTGATTGATTCTTCTTCACTGAACCAACATTGGTTCCAAATAGAACCCCTGTGTTCCATATAGGGTTCTATAGAAGAACCTTAAGGGGTGTCATTCTTGAAGCAAACACAGAACCCCTTTTGGTTCTTTTTCTCTACGAGTGTAGGCCTATTCCACAACTGCTTATTTTAGCAGCATGTATCTGCCACTGAGGCTAAGGACGATAGGGTGTGAATATTCTGCCACAAATTTATGCAGCTTTGAGAGGGAAATTAGTAGGCTTAGAGTCAACAATTCAATCGTCTTGTACTCACTAACACATAGCCTGTGTCTTCATCTAAATTCATATTTCCATGGGATTATGAACTCACGGTCCACGATCAGTGAGCTCTGTTATAGTCATAACATAGTGATAACTAAGGGACAGTGCGGGGGGGGACCCAAACAACACTTCATGGTTGCACTCACCTCTAGAGGACACTATTGTTCATCACCCATAGATCATGCAATCCCTATTTAACTCTGACTTGAGTGAACTAAGGCTACAACATTACACTTTAGAAGTGTATGAAATCACCTTTACTGACATGGAAAATCAAACGTTTTGTAAACGCAGACTTCACCGTATTCCTGCTCAGTGGAATTTCAAAAGTTGTTAGCCTAGACCTAGATCCTGTATGAGTCTAGGTTAGCCAAGTCAATTGTGTTTAAACGGTGTTGTATTTGCAGGGAGTGCTTGGAAAAACTAGATGGTTTCTACATCTCATTCAGTCTACCCTCTGAAAAAGTAGATAGGCCAAGGTATGTGCTCAAAACAGAAGAACAAAATACCTTCTACCTTTGTTGTAGGCCTAAAGTGCATCAGTTACAGTGAATTACAGGTGTTCTTGTATGGTGAGTCAATAGCAACGTTCCTCAAATTATCATAGGCTTGGCATCCTATGACAGTGGGACCCTACAAAATGGGAACATTTCAGGTTTTGCATATACCTACAGATACTCCCATATTATTAAGCGGTGTTGCTTTTGTCAAATCAAGGAAACATTTTCCTCTTTATACCCCCAATGCAACGTAGTTTATTAGACAAACACCATTATGTCACAACAACAAGCACGTTGCATATTTTTTCTAACAAGGATGAGTAATGAAGCCCAACAACTTTATCCTGAAAGTCTCAGTTGTTACGGTGCATTATGAGCCTACTGCTGTTCCTTAATCTACTGTTATCCGTTTACCAATTAAAGTTTCAAATGAAAATACAATTAGCAATTTAATTGCCCATTTTACTGTAGAATAACCAAGTACCTCATTTATATGCACAATTAATTGACAATCATTTGGATGTGGGGCGCTAATCATATATAATCAAATCAGAGCAAAGATATTTTCTAAAAATGATAGCTGTTAAATCTGTGGTGGATGGAATTTAGACTGACATTGCTAATCACTGTCAAATGTGTGTGTGCATGCGTGTTGCGCTCTGTCTTTTATTGACCCGGGAGTATATTAGAACTCATTAGATGACAATTGTACAGTGTGTGTGTCTGTGTGTGTGCGAGCGTGCACGCGTGATTGTGTTCTGCCAGTAGGCAGACTGTAAAAACACAAAGTTGCTGTCCATGGTGCTGAAAAAAAGTGTGCGTTGTCATACAAAGTAAAAAAAAAAGAAAAAAAGAAGAGAGATCTGTCCAAGGTGCTGAAACAAGTGCTGTCCATGAATCATCATCACTGCTTATCTGAACACTAGCCCTGACAAGGTCAACATCTGTTAAACTGACCTCTGTCACAAATAGACCACCACGCATGGCCATGGTCTTACTGTACAGTAGTCTACTTGCACACATAGAGGGTCGGTCTGAGGCAAGTGGTGTGCAGTTTCTCTCCTTGATAAAATAGGATCAATCATGATTGGACAACACTCTATTATCTCTGTTTTGATTGGTTTACTGGGATGCTCATTATATGAATCTACTTCTTGGTTCGACTGCCAAGAGGTTGTTGCTAGCAACCGGTCGCCTACCGGGCTCTCAAGTTGTTGTTTTCACGCTTTGCAATCATTGATCCTGGGGTCTGTGCAGGTTGATAGCTGCCAGAGACATCAGAAGAACTGTAAGTTCATTCATTTTTAGCACAAGACCCCCCCCCCCCCCCCCCCCCCCCCCATGGCATACACATACCAGCATACATAATAATCACTTGTCAGAATGCACCCAGAGATTCTGAACCATTTTCTTTGACATGCATTAGGAACCTGTGGTTTTCTCTCCGTAACTCTAGCTAACCAGCTCAGCTAACTAACATTAGGCTACGAGGTGACAACTTTTGACTAAGTTGCTCAAGATGCCATTGCAATTACTGCTAACTTTAGCTAGGGACACTGTACAGCTAGGGACACTGTACAGCTAGGGACACTGTATTATTCGCTAAAGTAGAAATACTGCAAGCTCCAGAAGCTGCCCTGCCCTGTCATAACAACCATGTCAGTATCAGTGCTAAATATTAGCTAGATTAACCAGTTGTTTATTGTGGCTAGCTAGCTAGTAGACCACCATAGTAGACCACCAGAGCTAGCTAAATGGATAATGATAATACATAATTTCTTTACCATAGTAAATGTCCTAGCTAGTATGGAAATGCCTGCATTTCCCAGTGTCCACCCAGAATTATGCACAGGTCAGGGTGATGTAGGCCAGCCGAAATTATATTGAAATCGTCTTTTGGGTACACAAGCTGCAACTTGCTCATGCAACTCACGAGTAGGTGCGTTCCACCAATTCTGTGTTTTTTGAGAAGTGGTAAAAAATAAACCGTTTGATTTCACCACATTTTATCATTCTGTCGCAAAGAGCTCATATTCAACTTCATAAAAAATATTTTTTCCCATCTCAAGAGGTTAAATAAAAAATATATACTAATCCACTAATCACATGAAATAAATAATTATCTTTAAAAATGACTTTGTAAAAGCAAGAAAATAACTAGGGCTTTATAATGATGGTACGTACACAGAACTTGGAGAAATGTTGGCATTTAGGGGGTTAAAATCTTCCTGAAAGTCACAGAGGTTGCACTGAGGGACATGTCAAAATGCTGAATTCTTACACGTTAGCAAGTCCTTATTCATATTGAAAATCAGATTGATTGCATTCTTCATGTGATCTTTATTAAAGGGCACTTCATTGAATATAACAGGCCTTTAGAAAATTCAGAATTGGCGCGCAAATTTCGACTTCAAATATCAAGGGACGCAAAAAAAGGCACTCTTTTCATGGAACGACCCAGGTAACCTATTGATGTCTTAACTGTCACTTGCAGTATTATCCAGTATCCACCTTTCTTACTACAGTGCAATGTTTCAGGTCACGCAGTTTTTAAATAAGATAAAGGATTTGGTCGCATACTGATACATAGATTTAGGCTAGTTTAGTAGCTCAGGGTAAAACATTTTCCACAGTAGCCTATTTGATATATTTGTTGATAGAACTGACAAACTTCATGACACGGATTGTAAGGAACCTTAACTTTCCCGAGCAGTCTCACCCTAAAGGCGTTCCATTGCCCTGTCTTTTTTCCCCCATTTCAACATTCCCTCTTTACAAGCTTAAATGTCTACTTAATGTGCTTTAATGCGTGCTCTTTAGAGCCAAGGAGCACTTCATCACTTTAATACACTTTTAAATAACATACTGTTAACTAGCGATGCCTTATGGAACAGCTTGTCTTGCAGCTGGAAGGCGCCGCCATGGTATGATGGAGGTACCCGTTCACCATTCACAATGAGACAGTAAAATGGGGACAGAGGCCTTTGCATAGCACTGCCTCTATATCAGTCACTGATGAATATTCATGAATCACAGTGTCATGACATGCTCTGTAATTGGCAGCAACATTAGTAATGACACTGCTGGTATCGAGGCCCTGCATATTCATGTCGTGCGGCAATATTTCCAAGTTGGGCTCTTTTTTACCCAAAATGTATTCTGAAGCTGCAGGTGGCCTTGATGCCACAATCAATTGCCTGTTGGATTGAAAATCAGGGAAACCAATAGTTTCTTTGTAAATCTTTTTGTTGATGATTAATCTAGCTATCCTAATCATTGTGGAAGACAACAGGATCTAAATAGGCAAATTTAGGTCTACATCTCACTGTTGGGCTTTGTATGAATTTAGGTCTAGCCTGTTTTAGGACAGCTTATTTACTTGTATTACAAATTGACAGGGTTTGATTAGATGCGATTTCATCTTACTCTCAAATCACGTCTCTGTTATTTAACTAGGCTAATTCTAATTGATCTATATTAGAACCAGAAATAGATGAAATCATGAGGCAACTTTGTATCTGACTCTGAGCCACTGCCACTATTTACTGTCATTCCATCTTTGCTTCATAATTTGCTATGTTTCCATTTCGGTCCTTCTAAAGTCTCCTAGAATGGATGAGGGAATTGGCTCAAGCTTTGCATAAGCTGCATGGCTTTCTACTTGAGCAGCTGGATGGCAGGATTGTCTCGCCTCGTGCCTGCTGCACACTCCAACTTGTGGTGCTGATGAGGAGGCTGTCCTGGCAACAGTTGAATAGGCCAGGCTCTGGTTGAAATCGACGGTATCAGGAAAAAGTTGCACACCAAACCACCACTGTTGGTCAGGGTAGAAGAGCGACCACAACACTAGCGCCCTTGAGAGCAATTTCCTAAACCTTCAGTACACTGAACAAGCAATGAAAAAGGGGTAGGCCAATTCTCACTGCTTTCAGAGACATATCATGATGATGATAGGCTAGGCCGATAAAGACCTGTGTTTTTCTTTTTTCTTCTCTGTGAAAGTTGTATTTTGTCTTGCAGGAAGCGTTTCCGAAAGGCAGTCAAAGGAACTGCTGTCATAGCAAGTGTAGGATTGGTAGCCTTTTATGGCCTTACACAGCCGACTGGACAGAGAAAAACAGGTGAGCCTCTAGAGTCCACATTGTTGAAATGCTACAGTGAAACTTGAAAACTGCATGTCAGCCAAGTCAAATATGTGCAGAAACCAACTAGGCTTAGAGACCTTGGTTACTTTTTGGTGATCTTGGTAATATTTGGCCTTGTAGACCTCAATTTGAATGGCTTGATGTAATAGACCTATACAGTTTATGTTTAGAAATGATGAGATATCAGAAGATGGTTTGACAATGTTAATCCTATCCTTACAAAGACTTTGCTTATTCTTTCTTTGTTATAATGCCATTTTGCTCATTGTCATCATCCCAAAGTATTAATGGGTAAGCAACTTCTAAGCAGTTTATATAAAATGCCACTCATTATGCATGCTGCTAAGAAATTAGGCTAGTTCTTCACATCTCCTTACTGATGACCTTTGAGTGACCTTTGAGTGACCTCTCCTGCAGTGTTTTGTCTGTTTGTTCTGTTGTAGATAATCTGGCCGTACTTAATGTTACTGTACCATACTATCAATACTTTTAGTGTATTTAGGCTTCTGTATTAGCTTTTCTTTATTAGTTTCTCTGCAATATATTTTTTGTACTCTACAAAGTTATCTTAACACATATGCATGTGGCATGCAGGTTTTGTCATTAATCTCAAAAGACAATATTTGGAAATGGGGTGGGGTATAGGGTTTATTATGAATTAGCATGTTATTTATGATTTTTTTATTCCTTCGTGGTGGCTGCCATTTTTTCCCCACAGATAATACATGGTTTATTTTTTACAAAATCCATCATAAAGAATGTGAAGACATATACATACCAATGAAGTACATTTATTCACATGCACTGTCCCCTGGAGTCATATGACAATGAAATGGATGACTGGTTTGTTTGTGCTGATGGTCTAGGCCCGACTCTCGTTGAACTGCCGAACGTGGCCCTCCAAGACGAGCTCCCATCCAGGCAAGCCCAGCTAACGGCCTTGCACAACACCCAGGAGTTTGATGTGCTCATTGTGGGGGGAGGAGCCACATGCTTAGATTGTGCCTTAGACGCTGTGACACGGAATAAGCTGCCTTTTGCAGTCTTTGTCACTTGCAGTCTACCAGTTGTTCCTAATGCTTTATCTGTTCATTCCTTGCGTTTCTTTTGCATGTGGATCATTTATTTGCAGCACACAGGATAGGCCAACTGCTGGCTTGAAGCAAGGCCGGAATTTACACTGAGTGTACAAAACATTTGCTCTTTCCATGACATACACTACATGACCAGAAGTATGTGGACACCTGCTAGTCGAACATCTCTTTCCAAACATGGGCATTAATATGGAGTTGGTCCCCCCTATGCTGCTATAACAGCCTCCACTCTGGGAGGCTTTTCATTAGATGTTGGAACATTGCTGCGGGGACTTGCTTCCATTCAGCCACAAGAGCATTAGTGAGGTTGTGCACTGATGTTTGGCGATTGGGCCTGGCTCGTAGTCGGGGAGTCCAATTCATCCCAAAGGTGTTTGATGGGGTTGAGGTCAGGGCTCTGTGCAGGTCAGTCAAGTTCTTCCACACCGATCTCAACAAACCATTTCTGTATGGACCTCGCTTTGTGCACGGGGCCATTGTCATGCTGAAACAGGAAAGGGCCTTCCCCAAACTGTTGCCACAAAGTTGGAAGTACATCATTGTGTAGAATGTCATTGTATGCTGTAGCATTGAGATTTCCCTTCACTGGAACTAAGGAGCCTAGCCCAAACCATGAAAAACAGCCCCAGACCATTATTCCTCCTCAGTTGACACTATGCATTGAGGCAGGTAGCATTAGCCTGGCATCCACCAAACCCAGATTCATCCATTGGACTGCCAGATGGTGAAGCGTGATTCATCACTCCAGAGAACGCTCCAGAGTCCAATGGCGGTGAGCTTTACACCACTCCAGACGATTCTTGGCATTGTGGATGGTGATCATAGGCTTGTGTGCGGCTATTCGGCATGAAGCTCCAACGAACAGTTCATGTGCTGACGTTGCTTCCAGAGGAAGTTTGTCCCGTTCTGTAAGCCGTTGTTGCTCCTAGACGTTTCCACTTCACAATAACATCACTTACAGTTGACCCGGGCAGCTCTAGCAGGGCAGAAATTTGACAAACTGACTTGTTGGAAAGTTGGCATCCTATGACGGTGCCAAGTTGAAAGTCACTGAGCTCTTCAGTCAGGCCATTCTATTGCCAATATTTGTCTATGGAGATTGCATGGCTGTGTGCTCGATTTTATACACCTGTCAGCAACGGGTTTGGCTGAAAGAGCCGAATCCACTCATTTGAAGGGGTGTCCACATACTTTTGTATATATAGTGTAGATTGACCAGGTGAATCCAGCTGAAAGCTATGATCCCTTATTGATGTCATCTGTTAAGGCCTGTTCAATCAGTGAAGATGAAGGGGAGGAGACAGGTTAAAGAAGGATTTTTAAGCTTTGAGACAATTGACACATGGATTTTGAATGTGTGCCATTCAGACAGGTGAACGGGCAAGACAAAATATTGAATTGCCTTTGAATGGGGTATGATAGTAGGTGCCAGGCGCACCAGTTTGTGTCAATAACTGCAATGCTGCCGGATTTTTCACGCTCAACAGTTTCCTGTGTGTATCAAGAATGGTCCACCACCCAAAAGTACATCCAGCCAACGGCAGGCCAGTGGTCGAAAAACGGGTCATTGATGAAAAGACAAAGGAGGCTGACACAAAAAGTGCAGAGCAACAGATGGGCTACAGTTAGTCAACTGACAGTCCAGTACAACGTTGGCGCCCAAAGACCCATAAAATAATGCACAACCCGTCATACTTTGACACGAATGGGATATGGCAGACGACAACCTTACAGAGTTCCACTTCTTTCAGCAAAAAAACATTAAACTGTGGTTGCAGTGGGCTAAGGAACGAAAACACTGGACAGTGGAGAATTGGGAAAACATTGCCTGGTCTGATGAATCCCGGTTCCTGTTGTTTTACGCTGATGGGAGGACTTGGGTATGGAGAAAACCACATGAGAACACGCGTCCATCATGCCATGTGTCAATATTGCAGGCTGGTGGTGGTGTGATTGTGTGGGGTGTGTTTTAATGGCACACATTAGGCCGCTTGTTAAAAGTGAGGCAACATTTGAATATCTGAACATCATTGACGATCAGGAACATCCCTTCATCACAGCAGTGTATCCATCTACAAATATATTTTTTTCAGCCGGATAATGCCCCATGCCACAAGGCTAGGATTGTCCAGGAATGCTTCCACGAACATGACAGTGAATTTAGCTAACTACAGTGGCCTGCCCCGTCACTAGATCTCAATCCAATTGAGCATCTGTGGGGATGAGATGGAACGAGCTATTTGGAGTAGAGATCCACTACCAGCCAACTCGGCACAACAGTGGGAAGCATTGGAGTCAACATGGGCCAGCAACCCTGTGGAACGCTTTTGACACCTTGTAGAGTCCATCCCCGACGAATTGAGGCTGTTCTGAGGGCAAAAGGGGGTGGTGCAACCTCAGTATTAGGAAGGCTACTATTCTATAGGCTATACTATACTATGTACAGTGCATTCGGAAAGTATTCAGACCCCTTGACTTGTTCCACATTTTGTTACGTTACAGCCTTATTCTAAAATGGATTAAATAAACACATTTCCTCATCAATCTAAACACAATACCCCATAATGACAAAGTGAAAACAGGTTTTTAGAATGTTTGCTAATATTTACAAAATAAGAAACATAAATACCTTATTTACATAAGTTTTCAGACTCCTTTGCTATGAGACTCGAAATTCAGCTCAGGTGCATCCTGTTTCCATTGATCATCCTTGAGATGTTTCTACAACTTGATTGGAGTCCACCTGTGGTAAATTCGATTGATTGGACATGATTTGGAAAGGCACACACCTGTCTATGTAAGGTCCCACAGTTGACAGTGCATGTCCGAGCAAAAACCAAACCAGAGGGATTGTCTGTAGAGCTCCGAGACAGGATTGTGTCGAGGCACAGATCTGGGAATAGAGCTCCAGAGTTCCTCTGTGGAGATGGGAGAAGCTTCCAGAAGGACAACCATCTCTGCCAGACAGAAGTCACTCCTCAGTAAGGCACATGACAGCCCACTTGGAGTTTGCCAAAAGGCACCTAAAGGACTCTCAGACACAAGAAACTAGATTCTCTGGTCTGATGAAACCAAGATTGAACTCTTTGACCTGAAAGCCAAGTGTCACATCTGGAGGAAACCTGGCACCATCCCTACGGTGAAGCTAGGTAGTGGCTGCATCATGCTGTGGGGATATTTTTTGGGCAGCAGGGACTGGGAAACTAGTCAGGACCGAGGTAAAGAGGAACAGAGCAAAGTACAGAGAGATCCTTGATGAAAACCTGCTCCAGAGCTCTCAGGACCTCAGACTGAGGTAAAGGATCCCCTTCCAACAGGACCACGCCCCTATGCACACAGCCAAGACAACGCAAGAGTGGCTTCGGGACAACTCTCTGACTGTCCTTGAGTGGTCAAGCCAGAGCCCGGTATTGAACCCGATCGAACATCTCTGGAAATAGCTGTGAAGCGATGCTCCCTATCCAACCTGACAGAGCTTGAGAGGATCTGCAGAGAAGAGTGGGAGAAACAGGTGTGCCAATCTTGTAACGTCATACGCAAGAAGACTCGAGACTGTAATCGCTGCCAAACGTACTTCAACAAACTGCTGAGTAAAGGATCAGAATACTTATGTAAACGCAGTATTGTTATTATTATTTTTATATACATTTGCAAAAAAATATATGTATATAAACCTGTTTTTGCTTTGTCATTATGTGGTATTGTGTGATGAGGGGAAAAAATGATTTAATACATTTTAGAATAAGCCTGTAATGTAACAAAATGTTGGAAAAGTCAAGAGGTCTGAATACTTTCCAAATGCACTGTGTACATAATCTTTTAGGGTATCATCAACAGCCAATATTCTGGGCTCGTGATTTGATCGTGAAATAGTCTGATTTCTCTACTAGTACATAAACTATGAACACTTCATTGTGGATATCACACACTATTAAGGAAAAACTATTTTGATTACTCTCACATGTTCTCTCTCTTAATTCTGACGAATCCGATTTATTCAGCTAGCACCACAGATGCCGTTTGTAACCACATTTTGCAGGGATTTTGAGTGGCGGCACACTTTTGTTCCAGTCCCCCCTCACAGCATCGGGTGGGGGGATATTCTCCATCCTGATGTTGCATAACCTCCTAGTCATTGTGCTGAAGCTGCCTCCAAGCCGTCTCCCTGGAGCTCAGACTGTAAGGCGCTTCAGAGGCCAGCTCCAGAGGATGGAACTGCAGAATAGCTAATAGGACTTGGAGGACGTTTCCCTGGAAAAGACCAGGGGGCAAAGTCCACTCACCAAAAATGTAAAGATGTCTCTTTTGTTCCCCCTGATGAGGCTTCCTCTTGCAGTTACCATTACATCCTAAATCAATTATCTATGCTGCTGGTTAGAGGTTTCTTTAAGCTGTTTTTCTCCTTTATCCATTTTGACTGTCTAATGGTGAAATAGGGGGGATGGGGTGGAACCCCCCCCGCCTCATCCCCCTTTCCTAATCCACTTTTACTTTCCCTTTCTTCTTTTCAAAATTGGGATTTACAGTGTTTATCCGTCAGGGACAGAACACAAGCCTCTAATGGTGGGAGTGACGAGCGGTTTCAATGTTAAATCATTTTATGGAAGCCAGACAATTTCTCCTGCAATATAGACCTACTTTCATTTTAGATAACAATATATTGACAAAAACACGACAAAAGTAAAGTGCATAGATTATTTTTTAAATTAATTTTTTAATTTTTTTATTCTATACTTGTTGGGTCCTTGAATTATTATCAAAACCTTTTTACTCGTTTTTATGGTTCACACAGTGAAGAATTATGAAAATGCTTGCCGTTTTTTCCCCAATGGAATACGTGTGCCTGCACAAAATGTCTCCAATCATGAATTATTACAACAGAAGGACATTCATATGAAAATAATATGTGATGTATTCTAAACATTTGGGACAATAAGTAGCCACATATCAGCTTGCTGTTGATCTGTTGCCTTGGTTCCCTTCTCTCTGTCAGATCTTAAAACTGCCCTGGTGGAGCGAGACGATTTCTCATCTGGGACCAGCAGCCGGAGCACCAAGCTCATTCACGGAGGAGTCCGATATCTACAGAAAGCCATCGTGAAATTAGATTACGAACAGGTAAATGCTTCATTTTTTCTCTGCAGCTGACACTTATCTGGTGAATTCCTGGTCCGTCTGGTCATATTGCTTTATTTACCCTCCGTGATCATTTTTCATTCAGAAGAAGTCTTGACATGCTCTCTTTGAGTTACTGCCTGTGATATTTTTATTTCAAAGTTATTTCAAAGAATTCCTACAACTTGGAAAGAGAGGAATGAGTAACTAGTGCCCCCCTGTCATTATCAAGACGGGAATTAGGCTAATACAGGAAAATTATATCAGAGTAATGGGAGGAATAAAGCATTTAGGTGTTCTTTTTGTCGATGTATTGTTAAGAAGAGACACCCAGGTTCAAACTCAAATGTCACAGTTTTCTGTTACATTTCAGAGCACTTGAAGAATCTCATTATTTTCGGCCTGTGTTTTCTCTGGGAGTCTTATTTTCCTATCTGTATGAACATGCTGGGGTCTTGGAGGTGAGCTGGAGAAGGGGCCAATTAGTGTGATTGCAGGAAACGTAACTGCAAAGTCAGCAGCAGTGTAGCAAAGTACAGGCTTCTCACCTACTCTACATGCCAGGGAGGAAACGGAAAGCAAAAGAATGAAGGCAATGCCATTCCGTATTTGTTTTGGGATGGCAACTTTGGTCATCCGTGACAACAATAACTTTTACATGTTTCTACTAATAAACTAATAAACAATTAATCACCATTATACTATTTAAATCCCTGACCTAACAAGACATTACCCATTTTTATATATATAAATATATCTTGAGAAAAAAATATATATATATATTTTTTTTTCTCAAGAAAAACATTGACCTTACGTTATTTCACAGGACTCCACTAGCATAAATGTATTAAATGGTTATTGATTCACATGGTTATATAAGCTACTCTGATAGGAGTCAGTGTATTTCAGTATTTGTTCTAAGGTTACCTCAGTACTATTGTATTAGGATTGAGAGAAACATTTTGTAACCAGGCTTCAGGAAGGGCTATGTGGATATGATTGAGCTTGTACTATGATTTTATTCCCTGGAAATATTTTTGTATCTTCTTTTCTCCTCCAGTATATGATGGTGAAGGAAGCACTACATTAGCGTTCCAACCTTATGGATATCGTAAGGACACCCTCCCATCTCAGCATCTTAGACAGTTTCTCACTACGTACACCACGCGAAAATACCACATGAAGCAGTAAACCTTTCCCTCGGTAAAGACATGGGTTTTTTGAAGATGGAGACAAGTTCAGCTGAATGACAATAAACTTTAAGAGAGGTCCATCGTGGGTAAGGGTGAAATGGCTGATCACCATCTTACCATCTCACCCCGGCTCTCTGAGCCTTGTGTGAACTTAGGGGCTTGATTTGATTGGTGCTGCCTGGTATCATGAGCGTTAATTGCACATGACATTTAAGATCCGTCTCTGGTATTTAAAGGAGTGTACAGGTGTGCCTCATTACTGAAGGGTGTGGGAAATCTGTATTGGCTTCCAGTGCTCTGCCAAGCATTGCGTAAGTCATCATGCCAACACAAATCCTATATCCATCACACACAGGAGTGCCAATTTTACACCAACCTACCTTCCAAATTCCATTGTAATCCATAAAGCTCATAATGTGTTATTAGTTGTTTATTTGACATGTACAGAATGATACCTAATAGATTCATAGTAAATCATCTGGATTTGATGACATCATCAAGAGGCACTTTCTTATGACCTTTTCTAATGATCTTTTTGATTACAGAAAGTAGAAATGCGCCTGTTTCACATATGTAGTACCAGCCGGGAAGGCACCCAATCAGATTGAGCAAAAACATGCAAAACACCATGAGATAGAATTCATAGCAAGCAGTGCACTGGAATGACATTCAGATGAACTGTAATGACATTCACTCTCATGGGATGGGTGGCCAAAAATAACTAACTGAAAGCCACACCCCCAAAAAGCCATGAATATGACCGCATTGAGGCATGTCACTGTGTTTCTATGGCTATATGCACCATGCCACTGCCTACTTATTCTGTTCATTTAGCAATGCCTTTATCAGTCAGCACACCCACATTTAAGCTTTAATTTGCTTTAAAAATGCTTAATGTTCGCTCAGATTCATGGCAAAAATGTGTATAATTACAGGAAATGTGCTGTAAAACAGCAACATTTTCTCTCAGTCTCATGGCAAAATGTGTATGATAACATTAGAAAACCTATAAAACTGCAGTTCTCTTTGCCCCATGAGAAATGTGTAGAATCTTAAGAACCCTTTTGGTTCCAGGTAGAACCCTTTTGGGTTCAGTGTAGAACCCTTTCCACAGAGGGTTCTACATGGAACCCAAAAGGGTTCTACCTGGAACAAAACGGGTTCTCCTACGGAGACAGCCGAAGAACCCTTTTGGAACCCTTTTTTCGAAGAGTGTATGGTGCTGTATGTGAAAGGTTTCCTACCACTGGGCAGAGATCAAGATGTACGACCTGGTGGCTGGATCCCAGTGCTTGAAGAGCAGCTACATCCTCAGCAAGACCAAGGATTCTGGAGCTCTTTCCTATGTTGAAGAGGGACAAACTGCTGGGAGCCATTGTCTACTCTGACGGTAAGCTGCAAACCCTTTCAACTCAGTGGTCCAATCAGTCCTATGTGCAAAAAAGGCCCTGCACCTTTTAAGATGCCTTTTTTTTTCACTAAGAATCCAGAAAAGAAAAAATATATATCTCTGTCACGCTAACATATATGATTATAGTCCCATATAGAACACATTATATGTTATTGTATCTTTATTATTTTCTTCCCTCCTTAATCTTTGGCCTTTTTGGGTTCCCTCGTAGAAATAACCCTTTTCATGCACAGCAATGTAATTGCTGGCCTGGCTATGTGAGCGTAAACAAATGAGAAATAACATGGCTTAAAGCAGAAAATAGCCAGTAGGCATTCCCTTGTTAGTTCCAACCAGTCCCAGGACAAATCTTTCTCCAGGCAAAACGTGCCTCGTGTTGGCATCAGAAAAACAAAGCATATGTTGATTGTTAGCCAGGGTGTACATAGCATGTCCTGTTTACTCAAGGTCTCCTCCGTAGCCTCAAACTCCCAACTTGGTTTCTCCAGGCTATCTGTCAGACTTCATTTAACATTTGAGGATATGTGGATTCCCATGTACTGCAAAAAGGCAACATATTTCTAAGGGAATGTGTCTGCGATCTGAGCAGTGATCTGTCAGCCTTACTCATTTAGCAGAAGTAAGTGGGAGAGGGGGCATTATGCTCAAGCTATTTATATTTGTTTTTTCAATGGAAAAATAGCTAATATGATTTTATATATTTTTAAAAAACAATACGTTTTCTAAAGATCAGATTGTTTTGGGAGAAGACAGAAAATAAAAAGCCACACAGACTTGGATTGAAATATTATGTTGTATTGTATGTGTTAGTTTATACACTTTTTCCCTCAAGCTGTCATTTGTTTTAAATTCCATTATTCAATTGGGGACTATTATGGGAATAACATTTTCAAAGCTGACCTTCCTTCTTGGGGTTTGGTCTTTGATTGCTTCAGTTCATCTCCTCAGGATTCCCCAAGCCATCATATTCACATAGTTTCAACATGTAGACATGCCTTAGATTATGGAGTCGTGACAAATGTATACGGTTTGGTCAGAAATGACAAAATATATTGTGAAACAACACACACACACATGATGAGCTACAGATCAAAATATTCACATGGATCTATTTCAAATTTGATGGTAGTGAATAGTATTATATCCTACGCAGAATTACAGTATAGCTGTGATAAGGTGATATATAACAATTATTACACTTCATCATTTTCACATGCATTTTTTGAGGAAATACAGTCTCTTTGTGTGTATTTATCTCTCCTCCCTTCATTGCCCTCCTCTCCTTTAGCCAGAGGAGTAATTCACAGAAGCGTCTGGGATAATAACTGTGTCCCCCGCTGTACCTGCAACAATTTAATTGGACAAGTCAGCCCAGCCAAGCATCTCTCTCTCATGACTGGGAGACATGAAATTCATTGTCATTATTGTCCCTGTCATTTTGCAGCATTTTGTCCAGCCGTGGAGTTCCTCTCACTCCAATGAGTGTTCTACCTCCAGGAGGCGCGGATTACAGTGGAGGAGGAGGTAGGGGCTTTAAGGGAGGGTGCTGGGCCTCCACTCAACTGGGAGACATGACGCTCGGAGCCCTATGCTCACTATTGATGGCTTGTGCTTTAATCCTCAGATTATTTGTGTTAGATGTTATCATTATTAGCATCGTTATGATTATCAGATTATAATCCCATTAGTGTGGCATGGTAATAATCCCTTGTTACACCATCTGATTTCAACTGGAATGAAATCACATTGAACATTGTGATGAATGTGGTCTGTAATCAGATTATTTTAACATTGTGATGGGTGTAGCTCTAATCTGGGCGCTGCTAATTTGTGACAGGCAGCAGAGACAGGCACATAGTGGCGAACTGTGAATCATGAGGTTAGAGGTCAGCAGGGGGCTCAACAATCATCCGGGATGAGACACACTGACTCTAGCCCCTAAGTATCTGATTTGCTGTGTACATCCACAGCACAGTGCATGTTAGCCAACCATACACTCTAATGGTCATATTCAGCCCACAGAGATTTGGAAGGGAATACTATGGTCTTTCTAATACATCATGGCTGGGTGCATACTCTTGTATATAATTCATTCTAAAATGTGGCCTTTAAATCTGATGTTTTCTTGTGTTTTACTTTTTTGTTTCCAGTTTATTTCTTTTTCTTAGTGGTGGAATGGCTCGGAGCATGCGGTAGCATTAACCAGCAGAGCCTACCAGTTACCTAGCCTCTGGTTGTTCAAACCGCAAATAAATCAGGGCACAAAAGAACCTGCTCATTCCTGCAAAGTAGCAACCTTCTCTCCTCCTCAAGGCCAACAATGAGGACTTGAACCCCGACCTGGTAAAAACAAACAGAAAGAAAGTCGTCCAAGACACCAACATTAAAAGTGAATCATCATCTCTATCCTCTTCTCTACTATAAACCAACAGATTTCCCAGCGATAAATCTTCAAAGACGTACATAAGAAGCCCTTCCTAATGAAACCGGGCTTTGTTCATTTGTCACCTTTTAGACCCTTTCATTTAAATGACAGAATGTATGACCTGCTGACTCTTGAACATAGATCTGGGTATATTCTCAAGCCAGAGAGGGATTCATCCATTCATCTTCATACCAGATTCCTCTCTCCATTAAAAGGAATCTGAGGAGGGATCTTCTGCTTTACAAATAGAATCCGTCCCTGTCAGAGTCCCGCTCCTGATGCTGATGTATTGGAGAGCATGGCTACCAGGGACATTGCGAATGATTATTTTGCAATTATCACTACCATTATCACCCCCCTGTTTTTTTACCCATTTTGAAAGGGAGCAGCATTAGTGATTGATTTTTAAGTTGAGTCTATCCTCACTTGACCTAGTCTCCTGCGTTTCCTAACTGAGGTGCCTATTAAATCGGGAGCAACGTGTATGAAGCACACATATTATAGTGATTATGTTTCCTGTAACAAAATGAGTGTCATGCTTGCAGGCAGTGACGGCACACTTGCGGTCTCATGCAGTGTGTGTGTATAAAAATACGCATGGGCTTTCAAAGAACAGGTTAGTAAAAACTCCTAGCCCTCAACTTGGTGGGTTTAACACTTTGAGGCCCAGCTCACTGAGCTCAGCCTGCTGCTCTTCTTGTGGAACCCCCTAGCCCAGTGCAGGGGAACGGGGGTTGGGAAGGTCAGGGCACGCGGACCCCACTGCACACACAGGCCAAAGGCCCACTGTGGCTTTAAGTGTCCTCCTTGTGTGGCCAGAGCAGCCATCCCACTGATACAAAGTGACAGGGACAGATGTGACATATCGGTTCCGACACACTTCCATACCACCAGTCACAGGCTGGGGGTGACTCACATCCGCTCCCCTGTTCCTGTCCCCCTGCTGCAGGACAACGCGACGATGCTCGAATGAATCTCGCCATCGCCCTCACTGCTGCCAGGTATAGGGCTGCCATAGCCAATTACACTGAAGTGGTGCACCTACTGAAGAGGGCAGATCCTCAGATGGGCACGGAGAGGGTCTGTGGAGTGCGTTGCAGGGACGTGATCACAGGTAAAACTACAGCTACAAAGCCGCTGCTTCTTCCTCCCTGCTCCCTAGCACTCAACACGAGGCGCTAACGCTCAGAGCCTGCCTGTTAGGGAGCCCTGTTAATCAGGGCTATTTTGCACATAGTCATAGCACATCTAATGTGGGGCTTTAATATTTTATAAGGGTTTTATGGTGTAAAGGGCTCTTTCAGATCTGCTAGCAATGTAATACGGAATGAGCGTTCTCCAAATGGCCTTACTTACCTTTTAAATGTCATGCATAGGAATGGCTTTGGAGGAATAAAGCTGTAAGGGGAACAGATGGGTTTCATGAGTAACCAAGATTTTAGGATCTCAATACATGACTGCCCCCTCATGTTTTGAAAGATGGAAGTGGTGCTTTTCTTTCTTTCCTTCTGAAGAAGAGGAAGAAACATTTCACTTTCGTTTATGAGAGAGAGACCTCCCAAGGAAAGTGCTACTAGGAACACATTGAATCAGTATTTTGCTTTAAATTCTAACAAAATGTCATTTTTATGTCAGAGGTAAATGTCTCTGCTTTCATTTGGACACAAGTCAAATTAGGAGGATGGTCCATCATTCAAGCCGTTGTCAAAACAGATCATTTAGTTTCATCATGCTACCTTTGATATGTGCCCCATTATAAAGGCTCGTCAACATCAGGCAGCATATTAACAAACATTGCCTGAATCCCAAATGGTAACCTTAGCCATACATAGTGCACTACTTCTGACCGAAAGTACTTATCTTAACAGTGGAAAGGATGCCATTTGGGACACATACATTTCCCTGTGCACATTAAAAGCACTCCCTCACACACTGCCTCTTGGGCTGCACTTTGACACAAAGAGGCGAGAGGGAAATTAGGTGTGTCTGTTTCCTATTAATTACAATCCTCTGAAGTCTCCCATGGACACACGCGGGCCACTCTATTACGGAAGGGGTGTCGGCTGATAAATGAATAATCCCGGTTGTCACTGGGTACAGATGAATGGCTCCTGATGATTGATGCTGTTTTCTTTCATAGGGCAGGAATTTGATGTCAGAGCCAAATGTGTTATCAATGCCACGGGACCTTTTACCGACGCACTGCGGAAAATGGATGATCAGAAGAACCCCAACATCTATCAGCCCAGTGCTGGGGTGCACATCGTCATCCCGGGCTATTACAGGTAACAAACGACGCCCCCTTCCGTCTCTGTCATCCCCCCCCCTGCGTCACTGCATCATTAGCGCCTGCCTGATCAATTCATTAGCACCTTCGGCTGAGCCACGGAGACAGGGACAGCCAGGACAAAACATAGGTACTCTTTAAGATTAAAGAAGCTCTTGCATGGATGGTTCAGAACAGGTACTTACTGCTGAGGGGCTCTGTTCAGGAGCATCAGGTCCTTTTGTGTATCTTCACACTTCCTGTTAGGTCGACGAGCCCATTTTCGAAGAGTGAAATCAAGCAAACAGATGGCATCGTATGCCGTTTATCTCCAGATGAAATCCCGATTTTTGAAGAGAGCTTTTGGCCTACTCAACCCGACTTTCCTGTGATGCTGTTGCGAATTGACTTCCTGATTGGATTCCTCCCTACTCAGTGCTGGTTTTCTTGATGATGCATGTTATTTGTGTTCACTGTGGAACAAAGCTACCCCCCCCCCCTGCCACCTCCACCCCTCCACTGTTTCCTGTATTAAATTGAGTCAGTACCGTGTGCATGTGTTTTAAACAGGACAATATGTGGGCTATGGTGTGGCTGGAACTCTACGGGAGCAGCAGCGTAGCTGGGATTGAAACCAGCAGAATTAATCTCCTGGAAAGAGAGTTGACAGGAGCCTGATTATGGGGTGTCCCCCAGTTGGCCCTCTCACGCCCCCCAGCAGACCAAAGGTTAATGTAGTCTTCTTGTTTGCTTCCTCCCCTCTGCCTCCACCACTCCCCCCTCCACCACACCCCCTGCCCCCTACCTTCAGTCCAGACAACATGGGTCTCCTGGACCCAGCCACCAGCGACGGACGCGTCATCTTCTTCCTGCCCTGGGAGAAGATAACCATCAGCAGAACCACAGACACTACCTCAGCCCCGATGTCGAAGGTGACTATGACATAGGCCTAGGATTGAAAAATGACAGTAACTTTCCACCCAAAAGATATCCTGGTTGGAGGATTCTAGATGTCCTGCTTATTTCTTCCTGATTCCAGGAATCTTCCAGACTTCTGGAAAACATAGGATTGTGCAACCCTACACGCACCTGCTTATGAGGGATTCACAGTGTAAAAATATAATATCTCTACCGATACAATTATTAAGATCATATTTCTAACAGATTTTTTTTTACAAATGTTTAATAATGCCACATGTGTTGGTTATCTATATATTATACAACGGGTGGGTCTAATCCTGAATGCTGATTGGTTATAATCGCATGCCAGCCGGTGTCTATTCCACATCTGACTGTGCAATCCACTGTCTCATCAGCCCAGCCAGTCAATTTAGAAACTTGATCTTCACTATAAAAAGCATCTAGATATTATCTCACATTTCTTTTAGACTAAGATTTCGTTTTCAACAGCGGAGATTTGAATAAACCTTGCTGTCTGTCTGTCCAACATTTGCAATATTGTTTCAATATTCAAATTCGATCTCCAGCTGTCCCATAGTAATGAATGTGTTGGGACGAGGCAGACAGACAGGCAGCATTTCTCAACTAGTCGAAATCATGAATCAGCTGGCATAATTTGTATGGATATATACAAATCAAATTTACGTCAAAGAAAGAAATGTAAATTGAAAAAGTTCAAACAAGACGAAGTGCAGCTAGTTTGCAGTCTTTCCAGCTTCAGTTTGAATTGATTGTGTTAGCTGTGTTGTTTGCACATTTTCTAAGCCAGGTGAAATCGTGCCTCATTAGCTCATTGTTATGGATGTATCCAAATAAATGTCACTAGAAAACAGCTTAAACAAATGCAGCTACTTCGTTGTTATTCTGTCTGCACTGTTTGACGTGACTGTAAATTAGCCGTAGTTGGCTAGCTAGCAAGCTAGGGATAAGGACGTTGTCATCCAGTATGGCAATGGAACATATAGAACGAACGACTGGGTCGCGTCCATAGATACAGAACAAAAAGACTGAATGACTAGATTGCGTCTTTGGCAACCGAACCGATAGAACGAGTGACCAGCCGGCTTGGGCAGCAACCCCTGTTTTGTGTCATGACTATATCTTGTGAAAGGATGAAATAGTATGAATAAATTCATCAAAACAACATTTTTTTAATGAAAATATGTCAATCATTATTTGAATATGTTCGTAACCCGTTTGTATAAAAGTGATAATGCCCTCGAAGCCGGTGTTTGGAGGATATATTGGCATGGTTTGCCGGACCTCGACTTCGTCTCGGGCCTAACAACACCCGTGCCAATATATCCTCCAAACACCGGCTTCTCGGGAATTATCACTTAAATAACTCCATTAGCCTGTATCTCCAGTGATATCAAACGTTTGGATCATTAAATTTTTTTTTAAAAAAATCGATATGAGTGAAACGATCACATTCTATGCATCATCAAGTGAATCTTGTATGGCATTATGGAAGGGAAGGCCACGACGCTAAAGCTATAGCTTGGCAATGTCAAAACATGTTTCCTTCCCAAGCCATGAATCACCCAGTGTGCTTTGCATTTACACTTACGGCATTATAGCCCTGACATTAGAATCATACCTAATTCATAAGACATTTATGATAATAAATACACGTCCGACAATCTCACAGTATTTTTTTTCCCCTCTCTAGTTTTACAAATAGCTGATGGAGCAAGCAGCTGACTAATATAAATGGGCTAATGTGATGTCAGTGTAGCACAGTGTAGGACTTCCACCAGATATGAATTCATCAGGAGGGCACAGAGTGCAGACAGATACAAATCCCTGCTTTAATTATGCATGGTACCTGCAGTCGAGAAACAGGAGACATCAACCAACACCACTTTGAGGATATCTCATAGGAACTTTATGAAGCCCTATTTATTTTCGTCCACATGGTTATTTGGTTTCCTTCAGCTACAGTATGATGCCTTGCTGCCCTGTTGTTTCCCTCAAAACTTAGGAACAAAACAGATGATCTCTTTTATATTCCCCTAAACTGTACCTCCACATGGGAGGTTTGTTTAATGAACCAGTGAAAAATAACCAATATCGCATTACATTATATTGTTTTCCATTTGCGATTTTTATTTGGGGCCTCTGATGGTTTTACCGACTAACTGGTTTATCAAATCCCAGAGAGACTTGATTAAATGAAGGACTGGTGGGTATCTAAACAGAATGCGGTGCTATTGATTTTTGAGAAGTGGTCTAATTGTTTTCAGTGGACAAGGGGTTGTTGAGATTATTTGATTGATTATCTTGGTTCTAGTCTGCCTCCACATCCTCTCTTGGCCAGCCAATCTAATGGCACGGTAATCCCAAAGCATTGCGTTCTCCATTATTTTTAATCTGTCATCATTTGCTATATCCTGCATAAGATTAGCCCAAAAAGCTTTTTCACATTTCCTACTCATTAGCTTCCCAGCTTTCCTTTACGTCTACCGCAGACCTCGAGACAGTGGAGAGGTGGCACCTGTACGGTACAGTAGCTCTGTCTGTATGGAACATATGGAGAAGGACTATGTGTCATGGTGGCTCTGCGGCTCTGCGTCTCAGACCAGCATCCCAGGAGGCTCCAGGCTGCAGCCAGTGTGCTCTGAGCTCTGGACGGCCGGCCGGGCTGACATGTGGCGTATGTCTGGGCGAGACCCTGTCTCCCCAAGTCCTGTGGTCACAGTCGGAGCAGAAGGCCCTGCAGCCCGAGAAAGACAAAAAGGAAGTGTGAAGTGATGGAGCGGGAGGCCATGAGGCAGCCGACTCCTCTCCTCCGTCTCATCTCTCCGTCCTTGCCTGTGGACGTGCTCCGGCTCCAGACGTGGAGTCTCCAGTCATCCGAGCAGCAGAGAAAAGGAGGAGAGGAGAGGTGGATCGTTCCAGGGGGGATTTGTCACATTGCGCGGTAGTGTCACCTCGGTGGAGACACAGTGGCCTGGAGTGGACAGGCAGTGTCTCCTCAGTCCTTCCTTCAGTCCTTCCCGATAGGAATGGGTCTCCATGGCTTCTCACAGTCACACCAACCTCTGAGTGACACCCAGCAGACGGCTACAGATCCCTACTGGAACCAGACCTGGGTTCAAATACTATTTGAAAAAATTTAAAATACTTTAGCTGGGCTTGATTGAGCTTGCATGTCACAATAGAACCAATAGAATAGTCACAGAGCTGCAAACACCACCCATCTGGCTCTCCAAGCAGGTTAAAGCAATCACTTATAGTATTATAAAGATTTCAAATAGTCTTTGAAACCAGGTCTAACTAACAGTGCTGTAACAGTAACACACCACTGGCCTGCTGCTGCAGCTGAAGCACTGGGCCTGCTTTGTTCTCCTACTGCAGTACGGACTGACTGGACTTTCTGGCCTGGTGGAATGTTTCCACACCATTCCCTGATAATGACTCATCCCAACAAAGGACCCATCAGTTCAACTCATATTTTCTCATAAAAAAAAAAAAAATTGCACTCTTTTTCATATTGTATCCTTCACATCTCAGACAACCCACATTTCGGAGTGGAAGAATATTTTCTTTGTTCACGGCCATATTTTCTGAGGAAGGGTAAATGTATATGTTTTTAGTGTGAGTTGAAAGATTTTGGGGTGTGGACTGAAACGCCTTACTCAGTCAATCAGACTGAGCCGGTGAACTCTTGAATGCAACCAGCAGGTCCCCCATGGTTAATACAGCCAGAGATGGAGACCAAATACCCAAATACCACCATATTCCCTATATAGTGTACTACTTTTGACCAGAGTTCTGTGGGTCCTGGTCGAAAGTAGTTCACTAAATAGGGAATAAGATGCCATTTGGGATGCAGACAGAGATGTTGTTTATCATGCATAGATCTCACTTTGCACCGGTGCTACAAATGTGCATTGTATTCATCTGCTCCCCTTTTAGGCCATGTGAGGCCTTCAGCCCCAGAGCTACTCAGCTGTCATAAATGTTTTAAAAAATGCCCTTTGATAACGAGTTTGTCATTGTTTTATTCAGAAATATCAACCAGCCCATTATGTTGGCAGCAATTTTTTTCAATCGATACACAACAGCATATTAATATTTAATTCTTTATATGTCACCTCGATATAAAGAGAGAGTGGATTTTGTGGGGTAGGAACTGGAACTCATTTCTTTTCTAGCAGTAGAGGAGTGAGGTGTTATTTAGGCTTTAGTTGGGGCTGGGATGTGGTGGAATAGAGAGAGCGAGGCCGCTGGATTGCAGTAGCAGCATGCGATGATTTCACTAGATGTCCATCCCTCTCATAGCTGTGTCTCTCCTGCCATGTGTACTATAATGTGTGTGTGCGTGGGCTTCTTAAGCCATAATCCATAATAACGGCCATCTTTAAATCAGGCGACCCAGCTGACGTGAGTAACTACAGGCCCATTAGTATACTACCTGTGGTGTCAAAGGTTGTTGAAAAGTGTGTAGCAGAACAACTGATTGCCCACCTCAACAACAGCCCCTTCACATTACACTCCATGCAGTTTGGCTTCAGAGCGAAACACTCCACAGAAACGGCCAACTGCTTTCTTCTGGAAAATGTGAAGTCCAAGATGGACAAAGGGGGTGCTGTTGGGGCTGTGCTTTTGGACCTAAGGAAGGCTTTTGATACTGTTAACCATGAGATTCTCATCACAAAATTGTCCAAGTTCAACTTTTCCCCTGATGCCTTGAGATGGATGAAATCATACCTTGAAGGCAGAACTCACTGTGTCAGAGTGAGCAATGAGCTGTCGCCCACTCGTAGCTATGATGTGGGCGTGCCCCAAGGGTCAATACTGGGGCCCCTCCTGTTCAGCCTGTACATTAATGATCTACCTTCTGTCTGTACTGGGTCTGAAGTTCAAATGTATGCAGATGATACAGTGATATATGTGCATGCAAAGAGCAAACAACAAGCTGCACAAGAACTCACTACTGTAATGGTCCAGGTTACAAAGTGGCTCAGTGACTCGTGTTTGCATCTCAATGTGAAAAAAACTGTTTGCATGTTCTTCACAAAGAGGGCAACAGATGCTACTGAGCCAGATGTCTATGTGTCAGGGGAGAAGCTCCAGGTGGTATCCGATTTTAAGTACCTTGGCATCATACTTGATTCCAACCTCTCTTTTAAAAAGCATGTGAAAAAGTTAATTCAAATAATCAAATTCAACCTAGCTAATTTCCGATTTATACAAAATTGTTTGACTACAGAGGTAGCAAAACTGTACTTCAAATCTATGATACTCCCCCACTTAACATACTGCTTGACTAGTTGGGCCCAAGCTTGCTGTACAACATTAAAACCTATTCAGTCTGTCTACAAACAGGCTCTCAAAGTGCTTGATAGGAAGCCCAATAGCCATCATCATTGTCACATCCTTAGAAAGCATGAGCTCTTGAGTTGGGAAAATCTTGTGCAATACACCGACGCATGTCTTGTATTCAAGATCCTTAATGGCCTGGCTCCCCCTCCACTCAATATTTTTGTTAAACAGAAAACCCAGAAATATGGCAGCAGATCCACAAGGTCTGCCATGAGAGGTGACTGTATAGTTCTCCTAAGGAAAAGCACCTTTAGTAAATCTGCATTCTCTGTGAGAGCTTCCCATGTCTGGAATACACTGCCATCAGACACACATAACTGCACCACATATCACACTTTCACAAAATGCTTGAAGACATGGCTAAGGGTCAATCAGATTTGTGAACATGGTCCCTAGCTGTGTGTTGCCGCTTTCCATGTTGTCTGTTGTCTGTAGCTTGTGAGGTGTGGAAACACTTTGTTGCTTTTATGAATTTTGTCTTGCTGCTTTTTGTTCTATGTTGCTCTGTCTGTATGCTACGTCTTGCTTGTCCTATGTTGCTCTGTCTGTATGCTATGTCTTGCTTGTCCTATGTTGCTATGTCTTGCTTGTTCTATGTTGCTATTGTCTATATTGTAATTGTTTTTAATAACCTGCCCAGGGACTGCGGTTGAAAATTAGCCGGCTGGCTAAAACCGGCACTTTTACTGAAACGTTGATTAATGTGCCTGTAAAAATAAAATAAACTCAAACTCAAACTCAAATCCTCATGGGTACCGGAAATCCCCAAAAGTCCCCCCAAGGATAGTAAAAACAAGAAATTCTCCCTCGTAGGGACATTTTCCACATCCCTACGAGGACAAAGGCTATTTTAAACTTAGGGGTTAGGTTTAGAGTTAGAATAAGGTTTAGGTTTAGAATCAGGGTTAGGGTTAGTTAGGGAAAATAGGATTTCGAATGGAAATTCATTTTAGGTGCCCACAAGGATAGTAAAACATATGGTGGGTGTGTTAGTGTTTGTCACGTGTGTGTGTCTGTGTGTGTGTGTGTGCGTGCGTGCGAGCGTGTGCGTGTGTGTTTGTCCATGTGTGTGCGTGGGTCCGTGCCTACGCCTGTGTGTGTGTGTGTGTGTGTGGTCTCACTCTATCTGGTCTCTTTGTCCTGTGCAGTGAGGAGAGGAGATGTCTTGGCAGCCTGGAGTGGTATTTGTCCGGCGGTCACAGGCCAGCTCCAAGGACACTCAGTCCATCTGCAGGAATCATAAGTTACATAATCATATTGTCCACATCAGTGACAGTGGACTGGTCACCATGGCTGGTTAGTCTGGACATTCAACTGTTTCAATGCTAATCATGCTATACATATCACTTTATTTTTATTTTTATTTATTTTTATTTCACCTTTATTTAACCAGGTAGGCTAGTTGACAACAAGTTCTCATTTACAACTGCGTCCTGGCCAAGATAAAGCATAGCAGTGTGAACAGACAACAACACTCTGTGTGAGATGATATAGGCCTATACTTGAATTGCAGCACTAACTAGTCCAGTGCAGACAGTCCTCTCAAGCTCTCTCAGGTTGGATGGGCCTACCATAAAGGCCTAATTGGTGGAGTGCTGCAGAGATGGATGTCCTTCTGGAAAGTTCTCCCATCTCCACAGAGGAACTCTGGAGCTCTGGCAGTGGCCATCAGGTTCTTTATCTCTCTGACCAAGGCCCTTCTGCACCGTTTGCTCAGTTTTACAAGGGGCGGCCAGTTTTAGGAAGAGCCTTGGTAGTTCCAAACTTCTTCAATTTATGAATGATGTAGTCCACTGTGTTCTTGGCGACCTTCAATGCTGCAGACATTTTTTGGTACCATATCAAAGGGTCTGAATACTTATGTAAATTGGTATAAATTGGTGTACATTTTTTAATACATTTGTAAAAGTTCTACACCTGTTTTTGCTTTGTCATTATGGGGTATTATGTGTAGATTGATGAGTAAATGCGTTTATTTAATCTATTTTAGAATAAGGCTGTAACGTAACAAAATGTGGAAAAACTCAAGTGCACTGTATATAGTATAGTATAGCCTATAGAATAGTAGCCTATACTAACCAATAGTATTCTCATTTCACCTACATTTTTTATTAAACTACTTGTTATATGCATTTCAAATCAAATCAAATCTCTCACATGCGCCAAATACAATTTCACCTTACCGTGAAATGCTTAGCCCTTAACCAACCATGTAGTTTTAAGAAAATAGAGTAAAGAAAATATTTACTATATAAACTAAATTAAATAAATGAATGAACAAAAAACAATAACACAATAAAAGAACAATAATGAGGTTATATACAGGGGGTACCGGTACCGAGTCAATGTACGGGAGGATAAGGTTAGTCGAGGTCATTTGTACTTGTAGGTATAAGATAATAAAATGTGAGTAGCAGCAGTGTAAAAACAAAAAGGGTGGGGGGTGTCAATCCATCTAGTCCGATGGCCATTTGATTAACTGTTCAACTGTTCTTATGGCTTGGGAGTAGAAGGAGCCTTTTGAACCTAGATTTGGCACTCAGGTACCGCTTGCCGTGCGATAGCAGAGAGAACAGCCTATGACTTGGGTGATTGGAGTCTTTGACAATTTTTGGGGCCTTCCTCTGACACGACTAGTAGATACAGTAGGTCCTGGATGGCAGGAAGCTTGGCCTCAGTGATGTAATGAGCTGTATGCACTATCCTCTGTAGCGCAGTACGGTCGGATGCCGAGCAGTTGCCATACCAGGCAGTGATGCCTGTGTGAGAATGCTGTTCATTGACTACAGCTCGGCATGCAACACCATAGTGCCCATAAAGCTCATCACTAAGCTAAGGAACTTGGGACTAAACACCTCCCTCTGCAACTGGATCCTGGACTTCCTGACGGGCCGCCCCCAGGTGGTAACAATCAACATTTTGACACTTTTTGTACTTAAGTACATTCTTAGTATAAAAAGCAAAACAAATATACTTTGAATACACCTTAACTATATTTTATGTATATTCTCATAAAGTAGAAGTATACCAAAATGGGATTTGAATTCCTGAATTGTCTTTACAGATAAAGTGTATTTATAATCTGTTTCAACTATACTTTTATAATTGAAAAAGACGTCTACTCATTAACCACATTAGCGACTGTAATTAGCATGTAAAGGATACCTTGATTGATACCTTCTCAGCCAATGTTAAGGCTATTTACAAAGCAGATGTGGCTAGAGAAGCAATTTACAAGTAAAATTTCTGAACATTTTTGAAACATTATGGATATAAATTAACAGTTAAAAAAAATTAAAAGTACATTATTCAGTTGGAAAATGAACATCAAAACATTTGAACAAGCTAAAAATGAGGGACAACGTCATTTTACAAATCACAACTTCAGCTGCAGAAAATGATGCTGGGTAATATGCCCAAAACATGTATACATGCATTTTTTTTAAAGAATACTTTAAATATATTTTGTGGCCATTTAAGTTAAATATACTTTTTGTATATTTTCTTAAGATATGAAAAAGTATACTCTCAGGGAGCATGTTCCTCAGCTGTGCATGTTCCCTTATGTGAAATAGACAACCATTATCACTAACCATGTTTCCATCCAACCATTTCATGCGGATGAATTACCTGACATATGGAAAAAGTTACGACCAGGCTGATGGAAACATGAAATGTCAGTACAATTTTATAAATGCCAACAGACAATTAGTTCGTTCGACATGGTGGGATCTTTTTCTGTCTGTAAAATGTATTATGTGAGGAATGGCGGTGGAAACGCCTTGATGAGAAAATATTGATACAATAACCAGCACCTCAAAGTAAACTTGAGAATCACACGATGATATGATAATTACATTTTTTTAGGGAACTCAGTCCGGCTTTCAATTTACTCTTGAAAGTTGTAATAGTAGAATGCATAACGGTAGTCCATTATCCGTTTTCCTCTTGTCATGTCAGTCATTGCATACCTTAGAGAGCTATTTACATCTTGTCAGAAGTGTCCAGAACAACTAACATTTTTAGCTAGGTTTTTTTAGCCCATAGATTTTGTAGTAATGTTTAAGTCACTCAAATATCACATGAATACACATTAGACAGAGGTGGCCGCCTCGCTTCGTTACTAGGAAACTATGCGGTATTTAGTTTTTTTATGTGTTATTTCTTACATTGTTACCCCAGGAAATCTTAGGTTTAGGTACATACAGTCGGGAAGAACTATTGGATATAAGAGCAACGTCAACTCACCAACATTACGACCAGGAATACGACTTTCCCGAAGCGGATCCTCAGTTTGGTCCACCACCCAGGACAAAGGATCGGATCCCATCTGGCGACCCAAAACAACGGCGCCGCAGAAGGGGCAGAGGGAGCGCACTTCTGGTCAGGCTCTGTCGACGGGCACATCGCGCACCACTCCTGAGCATACTACTCGCCAATGTCCTGTCTCTTGACAACAAGGTGGATAAAATCCGAGCAAGGGTTGCCTTCCAGAGAGACATCAGAGATTGTAACGTTCTTTGTTTCACGGAAACATGGCTCACTCGGGATACGTCATCAGAATCGGTACAGCCACCTGGCTTCTTCACGCATCGAGCCGACAGAAACAAACATCTCTCTGGTAAGAAGAAGGGCGGGGGTGTATGCCATATGATTAACGAGACATGGTGTGATCATAACAACATACAGGAACTCAAGTCCTTTTGTTCACCTGACCTAGAATTCCTTACAATCAAATGCCGACCGCATTATCTACCAAGATAATTCTATTCGATCATAATCACAGTCGTGTACATCCCCCCCCAAGCAGACACATTGACGGCCCTGAAAGAACTTCATTTGACTCTATGTAAACTGGAAACCACATATCCTGAAGCTGCATTTATTGTAGCTGGGAATTTTAACAAGGCCAATCTGAAAACAAGGCTCTCTAAATTTGATCAGCATATCGAATTCTAGTCAAGGACGATATCACCTCCACCCTACCTGACACCCTAGACCCACTCCAATTTGCTTGCCGCCCCAATGGGTCCACAGATGACGCAATCGCAATCACACTGCACACTGCCCAAACCCATCTGGACAATAGGAATACCTATGTAAGAATGCTGTTCATCGACTACAGCTCAGCATTTCACACCATAGTACCCTCCAAACTCGTCATTAAGCTCGACCCTGGGTCTCGACCCCGCCTTGTGCAACTGGGTCCTGGACTTCTTGACGGGCCGCCCCCAGGTGGTGAGGCTAGGTAACAACATCTCCACCCCGCTGATCCTCAACACTGGTGCCCCACAAGGGTGCGTTCTCAGCCCTCTCCTGTACTCCCTGTTCACCCATGACTGCGTGGCCATGCACACCTCCAACTCAATCATCAAGTTTGCAGACGACACTACAGTGGTAGGCTTGATTACCAACAACGACGAGACGGCCTACAGGGAGGAGGTCAGGGCCCTCGGAGTGTGGTGTCAGGAAAATAACCTCACACTCAATGTCAACAAAATAAAGGAGATGATCGTGGACTTCAGGAAACAGCAGAGGGAGCAGCCCCCGATCCACATCGACGGGACAGTAGTGAAGAAGGTGGAAAGTTTTAAGTTCCTGTGTGTACACATCACAGACAAACTGAAATTGTTCACCCACACAGACAGTGTGGTGAAGAAGGCGCAACAGCGCCTCTTCAACCTCAGGAGGCTGAAGGAATTTGGCCTGTCACCCAAAATCCTGAAAAACTTTTACAGATGCACAATCGAGAGCATCTTGTTGGGCTGTATCACAGCCTGGTATGGCAGCTGCACAGCCCCAAAACCGCAAGGCTCTCCAGAGGGTGGTGCGGTCTGCACAACGCATCACCGGGGGCAAACTACCTGCCCTCCATGACACCTACAGCACCCAATGTCACAGGAAGGCCAAAAAGATCATCAAGGACAACAACCACCCGAGCCACTGCCTGTTCAGACCGCTATCATCCAGAAGACGAGGTCAGTACAGGTGCATCAAAGCTGGGACCGAGAGATTGAAAAACAGCTTCTATCTCAAGGCCATCAGTCTGTTAAATAGCCATTACTAACTCAGAGAGGCTGCTGCCTACACTGAGACCCAATCACTGGACACTTTAATAAATGGATCACTAGTCACTTTAAATAATGCAACTTTAAATAATGTGACTTTAATAATGTTACATATCTTACATTACTCATATCACATGTATATGCTGCATTGAGGCTCAATCACTGGACACTTTAATAAATAGATCACTAGTCCCTTTAAACGAAGCCACTTTCAATAATGCCACTTTAATATTGTTAACATAACAGAACAAAACTTGAATTGTTGCATCTAGTTGTTGTTGTCCTCCGGTGGCTAGCTAGCTAGCTAAAAGCATCCCTAAATATGCCATGGATGGAGATTCGGATTTGGCCTTATGGTTTTACTTAATTCTCTGTACTGGCCAATAATTATTATGACGATTCTGTTCCAACCATATACATTGTGTCCCTGGCCTGAGAGAATGGAAGTTTAACATGTAGCTAGATGTAGTATGCAAATGTTAACTAGCTGACCTGGCACATCATTGCCCATGAAAGGAAGTTAGGCTAGCAAGCAAGTATTCTAGCCAGGTAGCCGAGGACAACAAAAACAAAAAAGTGTGTACTGTATGAGAGAGTCATAGACCGTTTAGGCAACGTGAAGACGATGATGGCATTGGCGTTTCTCTACAAGTAGGGTGAGTCAACATGTTTTTTTCTGCTTGCACGCACACACACCACGGACACACACACACACACAAATCAGAAGCATGGACAGCAAGATAATATTTAGCTTAAGCTGATTGGACTAAATCGTTATGATATCTTTGACAGTAGTTGTCATGGCAGAGGTGATTAGATGATGAAGTTGAAATGGTGCTGGAAAAGTGGAGGCAGCTCCTGTTTTCTTTGTGATTTGCGGCAACTCTCTGTGGTTCTAAATCATTAGTTGTTTAGTGGTCCAAAAATATCGGAACCATTGCCTTGCTTGACCATGCTGTAGGTCACGTAACTGTTTGTTACATGCAATATGCTATTGTGGTACTTGAATGGACAGATGTTGCTCTCCAGTTTTGAAATGAAACAAATGTGTATTCTGCTACTTATTGTCTTATTGTTTATCTCAGCCTTAGGGCTATATACAGTATCACGGTGTCAAGGCACATGAGCTGACCGGTTGTAGAGCAAACAATGCAATAATCACAACACATTGGTTGTAGTGTGGCTTTTTGCTGGATTGGCTTCCCCAGTGATTTTACCCACACACTGCTACTGTTCGGTACATGGGAATTTAAAGGTACAACTTTTTTTTATGTGCACTACATCATCACGCGCAATCTTTTATCCTAAAAAAAGTAAGTTTGATGGAAACACATCTCTAGTGGGAAAATGTACAGATTGTTTATGCAGATTTTAAAATATTCACGTGAAAATGTAAACCTAGCTATTGTCAAATTTTCTCTGCACTCTTCTGAACAGGAAAACTAGTTTTTCAACCACTCCACAAATTTCCTCTTAACAAACTATAGTTTTGGCAAGTCGGTTAGGACATCTACTTTGTGCATGTACTTGTCCAACAATTGTTCACAGACAGATTAATTCACGTATAATTCCCTGTGTCACAATTCCAGTGGGTCAGAGGTTTACATACACTAAGTTGTCTGTGCCTTTAAACAGCTTGGAAAATTCCAGAAAATGATGTCATGGCTTTAGAAGCTTCTGATAGGCTAATTGACATAATTTGAGTCAATTGGAGGTGCAAATTAATTGCAAATTAATTACTTAAAAATCATACAATGTGATTTTCTGGATTTTTGTTTTAGATTCTGTCTCTCACAGTTGAAGTGTACCTATTATAAAAATTACAGACCTCTACATGCTTTGTAAGTAGGAAAACCTGCAAAATCGGCAGTGTATCAAATACTTGTTCTCCCCACTGTATGTCAAGGCCTACCTTCAAACTCAGTGCCTCATTGCTTGACATCATTGGAAAATCAAAAGAAATCAGCCAAGACCTCAGAAAATAAATTGTAGAACTCCACAAGTCTGGTTCATCCTTGGGAGCAATTTCCAAATACCTGAAGGTACCACCTTCATCTGTACAAACAATAGTACGCAAGTATGAACACCATGGGACCACGCAGCCGTCATACCGCTCAGGAAGGAGACGCATTCTGTCTCCTAGAGATGAACGTACTTTCGTATGAAAACTGCAAATCAATCCCAGAACAACAGCAAAGGACCTTGTGAAGATGCTGGAGGAAACATGTACAAAATTATCTATACCTACAGTAAAACGAGTCCCATATGAACATAACCTAAAAGGCTGCTCAGCAAGGAAGAAGCCACTGCTCCAAAACCGCCATAAAAAAAAGCCAGACTACGGTTTGCAACTGCACATGGGGACAAAGACTTTTTGGAGAAATGTCCTCTGGTTTGATCAAACAAAAATAGAACTGTTTGGTCATAATGACCATTGCTATGTTTGGAGGCAGCTTGCAAGCCGAAGAACACAATCCCAACCGTGAAGCATGAAGGTGGCAGCATCATGTTGTGGGAGTGCTTTGCTGCAGGAGGGACTGGTGCACTTCACAAAATAGATGGCATCATGAGGAGGGTGAAATTATGTGGATATATTGAAGCAACATCTCAAGACATCAGTCAGGAAGTTAAAGCTTGGTACCAAATGGGTCTTCCAAATGGACATACTTCCAAAGTTGTGGCAAAATGGCTTAAGGACAACAAAGTCAAGGTATTGGAGTGGCCATCACAAAGCTCTGACCTCAATCCTAAAGAAAATATTTGGGCAGAACTGAAAAAGCGTGTGTGAGCAAGGAGGCCTACAAACATGACTCAGTTACACCAGCTTTGTCAGGAGTAATGGGCCATAATTCACCCAACTTACTGTGGGGAACTTGTGGAAGGCTACCCAAAACATTTGACCCAAATTAAACAATTTAAAGGTAATGCTACCAAATACTAATTGAGTGTATGTAAACGTCTGACCCACTGGGAATGTGGTGAAAGAAATAAAAGCTGAAAGAAATCATTCTCTCTGCTATTATTCTGACATTTCACATTCTTATAATAAAGTGGTGATCTTAACAGACCTAAGACAGGGAATTGTTAGTATGATTAAATGTCAGGAATTGTGAAAAACAGAGTTTAAATGTATTTGGCCAAGGTGTATGTAAACTTCCTTCTTCAACTGCATAGTATACTTCAGATATTCTAGAAAAGTACATCTCATATTTGAAGTATATTCTTTTTATTTGTTTTATATTTACCTATACTTGAGCATAATTCAAATTTAAAAAATTGTCGCTTGCTAACAAGATCTCATCTTAGAAAACATGACATGGTCTCTGCCTAGAAACCTCCTCTGACTATTATTTCAGCCGCTATTGGAGGGACAGCACAGAGCACGAACAAGGCCGAGAGATAGAGGAGTTGGCAGCCCACAGGACCACTGGGAACCTGGGCTATATGTGCGTTCATTTCCACCTCTCAAAACGTAGGCTACTTCTAATAAAATTAACAAAGCACTCGCTAGTTTAGCTAGCTAGCTACTGTAATGAATATCTAGATGCAGATATGTCGATTTCAGAAACTGCTAATCTAATGTGCCATTCTAATGATTGAAGGGCCGGATGCTACTTGTTATAGACTCGAGCTTTAGGCTACTGTATTGTGGGCGCAGTATTGACAACAGAAATGCTATGACCATTTCAATCTATCAATACCTAGCAATATGTAGTTCAAAAAGAGGTAGTCCAACTTTGGCTGTCTGTCATGTTCCAGCAGGCATAAATTAGTTTATGATGAATTTTTCAACTGTGATTAATATCCAATAAAGTAGGTCAACTTATCCACCAATTTAGCTCCCGACTTTGCATGCATGCATTGCATGATCAACGTTGCAAATGTGAAGCACAAGTCATTGATCATATAGGCCTGTCGCATATGTGGACGCTCATAAAAGAGATTTATTTTTATTTCTAGAATCAGATACCTATATGAATGAATAGGCAATTCCATCTTAAATTCTGGCATTGGGCAATGTCCTATCGATTTCATGAGAACTATTTACCCTTTTCACGGTTATTTCTATGGTCTCTGGTATAGTAATATGCTGCAGTTGATTGACTGGTTCCTCGAGTGATGTCAAAGTCCATTGTTTCAGAACGCCAAACGTCGAGAACTTTCAAAAGTATTGCAAACCCTTGGTTTAAAATTCAAATTGTGTGTTTGTTTTTTTTTGCTATTCAATGTTAATAAATAAACTGAATAACAATAATATGGTGCCTGGTGAAGGGTTTCCTTATCCCTAACCCCTTGTTTCATATACACCCTTTAACTCAAGTCTATTACAGGTAGTGTGGTAATAACACAATACTAACACAAGTCTATTACAGGTAGTGTGGTACTAACACCATATTTACACAAGTCTATTATAGGTTGTGTGGTAATAACACAATATTAACTCAAGTCTATTACAGGTAGTGTGGTAATAACACAATATTAACACATGTCTATTACAGGTAGTGTGGTAATAACGCAATATTAACACAAGTATAATACAGGTAGTGTGGTAATAACACCATATTAACACAAGTCTATTATTGGTAGTGTGGTAATAACACCATTTAAATCATTGTCTAGGATGCTGCAGTCAAGGTCCATAACCTTTCTGCTGGCCCCAGTAAGACAGTGGGACTGATGCTAGAGGGAGCTAAAGACTGGAGTCCTACCATGTACAGCCGCTTGGTACAGGACTACGGGATGAAGGTGGAGGTGGGCACAACAACTAGCAGCTGCACGGTTGCAAAATTCTAATAACTTCCTAAAATTCCCAGGTGTTCCATAAATCCCATATGGAAGATGCCCAATATCAGGAAGGAATAAGCAGAAAATCCAGAATCCTCCAACCATGATTTCTGGAAAACGGAATTGGCAACCTTAAGTAAACCTTGAGTAGAATTCCATTTTTCAGGACCCTTTCTTTGAAAGATAATTAGTAAAAATCCAAATAACTTCACAGATCTTCAGTGTAAAGGGTTTAAACACTGTTTCCCATGCTTAATGGACATGCATCTGTGGAATGGTCGTTAAGACACTAACAGCTTACAGACAGTAGTCAATTAAGGTCACAGTTTTGAAAACTTAGGACACTAAAAGAGGCCTTTCTACTGACTCTGAAAAACACCAAAAGAAAGATGCCCAGGGTCAATGCTCATCTGCGTGAACGTGCTGTCATGACGTTGGCCTCTTTGGGTATAGCAAGCCCATCCCCCTCTCCTTGCCTCCCCCTTTCCTCCTTCAACTATGGTGCTGTGGTCAGAGAGACATCGTAAATTCCTGAGAATCTCCACATGGACACATAGTAGAGAGAGAGTAAACTTTCATGGAGAACAAAGGAAATCCTTCCACCTCACAGAACTTGAGGACCGAACAAATGTCATGTTCCGGAGAAAGTATAAAAGATCGGTGAAGAATCCAGCTACGAACTGGTCCGTTTGTCACAAATTGGAAAGCTCATGAGAGACGGTGTTGCCACATTACCATAACGCTGTTTATATAATAGCCTCAAATATGAGGTTTACATCTAATTGTTGTATAAGATGAATGAGTGAGTATGATACTGTTTGTATAATTATGTAATATGATTTTGGACTGTTTAATGAAGAAAAATACAATTCCCTTTTGATTTGAACTAAATCAGAGTACCGCCCCTGAGCCCAGTTAGGGTCAGGCCTCCTGGGACAGCCCCTTTTCTGCCATTCCGAATAAAACCCAACTTTGAGAAATTATCAGCAGACCGAGCTTACCTCAATTACGAGATGGCTAAAGGTTGCAGACCATGTTTTTCTCCATTAGGAAGAGGACAAAGGTTGTAGACCATTGCTGAATCTTTTAACCATACCACGTAGTTAAACTCTTAGACTATCGATACCGACAGAATAAGAACAAGTCTTTGATATTGATTACTAATCTGCAGTTAGGAATTCGGCATCATTGAACGCGAAGAACGACAACCACCGAAACATCCATTCTATAACAAATGTCACTGTGAACAATCCCCTCTAACCACAACTGAGAGAGAGAGGGAGAGAGACGGACAATTCTACAAAATAAATGAACTTTTCAGCAGCGATCAAGATGACACACTGAGCGTAAATATATATATTGATTGCAATTGTTCCCGAATGAGTGAGCGTTCATGTGTAAAGGATTAGCATTTCAATTGTTATAATTATCACTCTGTAGTGACTTCTTAGTCGACCCCCACTTTCCTTTTTGTCTAACAAGCCACCACGCCGGTTCAGTCCACTAGGGCACATTCTCCTATCATTTCATGTAACCACATTTACCATGTTTGTTTGTTTATGCATTTCTGTGAATTACTTAGTTAGTAATAAATAAATGATTTAAGACAATTGATGTATGGATGACTCATAGTGAAGACTGGGTTCGTGCAGATAACCAACAATTTCCGACATTTGGAATGAGACTAACGTGAGGTACAGTAAATAATTCATTAATTCGAAGACTAATTGATCAGATAAAATATCTGAATAGTTGTTTTAGGAAATTACTTTGTAATCTAAATATTTTTCCTTGGTGCCCCGACTTCCTAGTTAATTAGTTACGTGATTAATCAGTTGATCGCGCAGTAACTAATTACAGAGAATCTTTGGTAAAAACTATCAGTCTTCAGTTAATGATAGTAAAGACACGACAGTGCCTTAGGCATGCTGCAAGGAGGCATGAGGACTGCAGATGTGGCCAGGGCAATAATTTGCAATGTCCGTACTGTGAGACGCCTAAGGTTTACTACAGGCGCTACAGGGAGACAGGATGGACAGCTGATCGTCCTCACAGTGGCAGACCACGTGTAACAACACCTGCACAGGATCGGTACATCCGAACATCACACCTGCGGGACAGGTACAGGATGGCAACAACAACTGCCCGAGTTACACCAGGAACGCACAATCCCTCCATCAGTGCTCAGACTGTCCGCATTAGGCTGAGAGAGGCTGGACTGAGGGCTTGTAGGCCTGTTGTAAGGCAGGTCCTCACCAGACATCACCGGCAACAATGTCGCCAATGGGCACAAACCCACCGTCGCTGGACCAGACAGGACTGGCAAAAAGTGCTCTTCACTGACGAGTCGTGGTTTTGTCTCACCAGGGGTGATGGTCGGATTCGCGTTTATCGGAAAAGGAATGAACGCTTAACCGAGGCCTGTACTCTGGAGCGGGATCGATTTGGAGGTGGAGGGTCCCTCATGGTCTGGGGCAGTGTGTCACAGCATCATCGGACTGAGCTAGTTGTCATTGCAGGCAATCTCAACGCTGTGCATTACAGGGAAGACATCCTCCTCCCTCATATGGTTCCCTTCCTGCAGGCTCATCTTGACATGACCCTTCAGCATGACAATGCCACCAGCAATACTGCTCGTTCTGTGCATGATTTCCTGCATGACAGGAATGTTAGTGTTCTGCCATAGCCAGCGAAGAGCCCAGATCTCAATCTCATTGAGCACGTCTGGGACCTGTTGGATAGGAGGGTGAGGGCTAGGGCCGTTCCCCCCATAAATGTCTGGGAACTTGCAGGTGCCTTGGTGGAAGAGTGGGGCAACATCTCACAGCAAGCACTGCAGTACTTAATGCAGCTGGTGGCCGCACCACATACTGACTGTTACTTTTGATTTTGACCTCCCCTTTGTTCTGGGACACATTATTCAATTTCTGTTGGTCACATGTCTGTGGAACTTGTTCAGTTTATGTCTCAGTTGTTGAATCTTGTTATGTTCATACAAATATTTATACATGTTAAGTTTGCTGAATAAATGCAGTTGACAGTGAGAGGACGTTTCTTTTTTTGCTGAGTTTAGTTGAAATGATTAATTGAGGTGCCAACTTTAAAGTACGGTCTGCCATAATTGTATGATATTAATTTGTAGTCAGGTCCATTTGTAAAGCTAAATTGCATGGCTCCCTAAATACATACGTCCAGACAATCCCGGAAGCTGGTGTCAAATGAAAATGATGCCATCAATTCCCTGACATCCCAATGTGTTCATCTTGCCCGATGAGTGAATTAAACATCGGTGCTTTCAGCAGAGTAGATTAGAGGTGCTAACAGTGCAGCTTGCTCTCTCTCTGTCACTGCATCACTCAGGCTCTGTACTCCTGATAATACACTCACATCTGCAGGACAGTCCAGGCCATGTTAGACTTCAAATGAACTGTACAATGACCTGCAAATGACAAGCCGGGAGAGTTGCAGCCCCTTGTGACTTGGTGTGAATGAGTTTTAACCCTTCGTTAGCGGGGAAGAGGGGAGAAAGCATAGTCTATGATCCTGATGTTGCCGGAATGTTTAAAAAGGTCAATATGCTGATATTTTTTGACAGCATGTGACCTTTAGTTAAAAAAGTAGCAAATCCGGTTGAATTGAAATAACTTCTTCTTTGTTTAGTTCTGGCACATAATGTATCATAGTCAAATCATGCTGTCTCCTCTGCAGCCATCTCCCAATGAGTGACTCGACTCTTAATACATCGTATTGATCTCATATCAAAAGGTGCTATTTAAATGCAACAGATTTCCCAGGGACCATTGGCCCATTCTGTTTGGATTTGAACTGAATTGCAAATGTGTCTGTGGTGACCAGGTGGCCCAACATCTGGCCTCCACTAGGCTTAGCGGAGTTGCCAGCAACCGGATGCATCCGGTTTTCATGGATACAGCTAATTCAACCTAGCTTCCTTTTCCGCTGAAATACGGATGTAGGAACTCCGCTCAAGCGTTTTCTTTTATGCCTGCTATGTTAGGTTAGGCCTCTGCCTACGGAGGGAGGGCCAACGATGTCGCCGAAATGGCATAATCCCGGTCGTTTTCCCAATATTCCCCACCGGGATTTCTGGAAAACCTGGGAATTTAGGAAACGTTACCAGAGTTAACTTAAAATCAACAGAGCAGAACAATGAATAAGTGAGTGAGAGGTGCATTAAGAACATGTATAGACTAAGCATTATATTTTCTAGTTCCAGAATTCCATTAAAGAGTATGTATCCACGGCCATATTGTTTCCAGATCCAGTATGCCATCACAGAGTATTCATGCACAGTCATCGATATGATCGTCAGGTGCACGTCGCTGGGCTTCCTGAATGTGTAAGCGGCCGAGGAGGTCCTGCCACGCATTGTAGACATCATGGGAAAACAGCTGGTGTGGAGCGGGCAGTGAAAGAGGGTGAACTGCACCACCAGTTTTTTTTTTACATATCTATTGTACAGTATATTGCAGGGATGAGTTAAGAAGGAAAGGTGTGGTGGTTTGAGTGGAGTGTTGTCTGTGAGATAGGGTTGCAAAATTCCAGTAACTTTTCCAAAATTCCCAACATTCTGAAAATCCCGGTCAGGGATTGGTTTTTTAAAACTTTTTTGGACACACCTACTCATTCCAGGCATTTTCTTTATTTTTGACTATTTTCTACATTGTAGAATAATAGTGAAGACATCAAAACTAGGAAATAAGACATAGTAACCAAATAGTAAGGAAAAAAGTGTTAAACAATTATATATATTTTATATTTGAGATTCTCCACAGCTGGTTGAAAGAATGCAAAGAGTGTGCAAAGCTGTCATCAAGGCTGAGGGTGGCTACTTTGAAGAATCTCATACATAATATATTCTTTGATTTGTTTACCACTTTTTTGGTTACTACATGATTCCATATGTGTTATTTCATAGTTTTGATGTCTTCACTATTATTCTACAATGTAGAAAATAGTAAAAAATAAAGAAAAACCCTTGAATGAGTAGGTTTGTCCAAACTTTTAACTGGTACTGTAGTTGTTTGTAATTATGGGTAGAGCAGACATTTCCATATTTATTTGGAGCTGCACACATGACATAAATCCACCAGTCCTATTTAGGATATAATTTACAAAGATAACTTTTTTAAAATGTTTATATTATTTATCAATTCACAGATTTTCTTGCTTATTCCCTTCTGATTCCGGGAAATCTTCCGATCGGGATTCCTGTAATCTTGGGAATTTTGGGAAAGTTAGTGGAATTTCGCAACCCTATCTCACAGACAACACTCAAACCACCACGTCTTTCCTTCTTAAACCATTCCTACAAAATTCACTGTACAGTAGATATGTGAAAAACAATCCTATTGACTGCCACTCCCAGTATCTCTCTCCCATTCACCCACTGATATTCCTGCTCAGATATTCCCGCACATGCATTTGATCAACCTCGCGTTAACCCGGATACGTTTGATCTTTAAAAGGCCGTTAATTGGCTTTGGTTATTACCATAGGTTAATTAGTGAGATTTGCTCTGTGCTGTTACTACATTCACACTGTAATCATATGCATCTAACAAAAGCCATTCACTACTTGGGTATCCACTAAATAGCTATTGTGTTGATATTTCTATTCCAGTCTAGGTTTTGTTTGTATTAGGCTATTAATAGATAAACACCTAACTAGAGCTTGGATACTGTTTGATTCTCATGGATACAGATGGGGCCTCACCCTTCCTCTAATTCTACTCCTTGCAGTAGGACCACTGAACCTTTAGTCTAGTTGTGGAGTGATTGTTGTCTGCATTCCTCAGAGCACCTTTACCAATCCATGACCAAGCCAAACTAAAAGCTAACCGGTATTGAACGTGAAAGTACTAATTCACACCTATGGGTAACTGACCGCTGTTTTGACTGTAATTATGGATTCATGTGTAGCTACTAGCTACAGTATTCGTGGTAGATTTCTGCCTACCTGTTTGTACAGTATGTGAGTGTCTGAGTGTCTGCTATGTGATGAATGTGTGCTCATGTGTGTCAGTAGTGCTGGTGCTGCTGTGATTAATGTCTTGTCTTCTAATGGCCCTTCACCTTCATGTTATGTGTACTTCCTGTAGGAGGAGTTAGCTGCAGGCAAACAGTTTGTGTACTATGAGATTGGCCTCGCTTCGAGCAGCTGACCGACACCCTCACTCCTGCTGTGGACAAGTAAGACAGACAGGCTGGTG
Organism: Oncorhynchus nerka; assembly: GCF_034236695.1. Taxonomy (NCBI): domain Eukaryota; kingdom Metazoa; phylum Chordata; class Actinopteri; order Salmoniformes; family Salmonidae; genus Oncorhynchus; species Oncorhynchus nerka. The sequence goes on from NC_088398.1 coordinate 43,266,000, forward strand.
GACAAGTAAGACAGACACTCTGCTCTCAACACAAATGTGACCGGGGTTCAAGCCCGAGTCGACTCTGTATTCCCTTGTAACTAAAGTCTAAATAAAGCCTGAAATTATATTTGTGGGAAAAAGACACAGGCTGAGGAGAGGACTCCTCCACACTACTGTCCCCTTCTCCTCCCCTGTCTCTCTCAGAGGTCTAGCCTTGCGCAGCGCTAACTGCCACCTACCACTTAATTTCTTCTGTCAACAGGTATATGAAAAGGTTTCCCGGAAGTTTGACAAAGAAAATAAGAGCTTCCTCACAACACCGTGGATGTTCAGCGGGTGTTAGAGGTAACGAACGATCATCAGTCTCATTTTGCATTTCTCTTTGTTCTCTCTTCTGAAGTGTGTGTGTGTGTGTGTGTGTGTGTGTGTGTGTGTGTGTGTGTGTGTGTGTGTGTGTGTGTGTGTGTGTGTGTGTGTGTGTGTGTGTGTGTGTGTGTGTGTGTGTGTGTGTGTGTGTGTGTGTGTGTGTGTGTGTGTGTGTGTGTGTGTGTGTGTGTGTGTGTGTGTGTGTGTGTGTGTGTGTGTGTGTGTGTGTATTCAGTAGTGGGCCGCCACGCAGTGCTGCTCTGAAGATCCTCTTTTAGCTCAGTAACCATGACACTCCGTCTCTGTCTCTGGAGCACTCCCTCCAACTGATCTCAGACATGAGGAGCAGGTGGGCTAATTATGAGTATTAGTTGACATAGCATTGTCAAATGATGTTTGAAGCATTATTCAGGCCCTTCAACATAAGGTAATGGTCATATGCAATGGAATGTGCCATTGTAATCTTTGGACCCAAAACAACTTTTAAATGGTCTATAAAATGATATAATGGTGATAATCACAACAGAATGTTCCATGCACAAGTGAATGATCAGATGTTGATTATCATTGATTGCCGTTGTGATGTTAGTAGTAGCTCCTGCAGTTTGAACGGCATGTTGTGGAAAACATTCAAGTAGCGTTTGGTTTGAAACCCACTGGGGTATAACTATCGGGAGTATTTAAGGTAGGTGCCTGTCTTTAATCCCAACCTATTCACATCCATTCCATTGAAAGTGTATGGATTAGCTGTATATGGAGATTCATCTGGCAACAGGCCTCTGTAAGAGACCCCTCTTCTCTCTACTAATTGAGCTGTGGGTTGGCTGTGGGGGTTGTGTGGGAGTTTCTGTCAACACAATATCTAAATGAAATGTGTTTCGTTGCTAGGGAGCAAATACCGGGGTGACATATTCATAAGAAGCCTCATCTCAGATATGATATGAATATACTGGATGTGTGTCACTCGGGATATTGCCGTAGCTGAAGTGACTTGATGAGACCATGGCAGCGTCCCAAATGGCACCCTTTTCAGCCCCATAGGCCCCGGTCAAAAGTGGTGCACTATGAAGGGAATTGGGTGCCATTTGGGATGTGCCCGTGCGGTTCATAGCTCTGGTGTTTGAGATGGAGACACAGCAACTGCACCAGTCTACTGACGTCGGCTCTAAACTATGTTTCCTTTGTTTCAGAGTATCAATGTCTACATAGATGCAGACACACTCCATGAAATTCTGAATGAAGTTGACCTCAATAAAAATTGTAGAATTTAACAAATCCTTGCAGGTACAGTATATGTATTTTGTCCAATTATAATCATTTCTGTGTTGGGTGTTTTGTGTTAAAAATGTCTTAAATCCCAAATCCCTGCAACAATTTTTTTTGTCTCTCTATATATGTTTTCTCTATCCTAAAAGATGTCCAGTCTAAAAAACAATACACATTTTTATGTTTTCTATAGTGTTCATGGTTTGAATAGATGTGTATGCCTGCATATACATGCATGCATGTGTGTGTGTGTGTGTAAGTGCGTGCATGTATACGTGTGTGTCTGTTAGAGAGAGAGAGAGTGAAGTGCACACACACACACACACACACAAATGTGCTCCCTCCCTCTTCTCTCCTCTCCTCTTGACACTGCCAGGCTTCTCCTGCTCGGTGACAATGATGAATGCAGAACATGAGACACATTAATGCAGGGGATTCTGGTCAATGTCAGCCCTTTCTTCACTGTGTCAAGTTAAACAAACAAGATCAAGGCAAAGGGAATGGTAATTGTCCCTCAAGAGATAAGAGACGTGCTATGAAGGCCCGTTATTAGTCCTAAACATGGTCAGACTTCCTCTGCCACTAGGCTCTGGGATGGAAAGTTCACTTTACCACGGCTGAGGACCCTGCTCTTAGAAACAATGTTCCGTATTCACAAAGTGTCTCAGACTACGAGTGCTGGTCTAGGATCAACTTCCCCCCTGTCCATGTCATCTTATTCATTATGATTTTAAAAAGGCACAACTGATCCTAGATCAGCACTCCTACTCTTAGACGCTTAGGGCCCGATTCAGATTTAGGAAATCTATTCCTTTTTATGTGTTTTTATTTAAGCACTTCTCAGTAGTTGACATTCAGATTTACCGTATGCAGGTGCATAATGGGCTTTGCAGCTGTGCGCGAAGTGAATACATTGAATTAAACTGCTGAAAACCAATTTTCTAGTGGAATTCAATAGGGGTTTCAGTACATTTATCTAAAGCCATCCCTGTAAATACAGTGTACCTTTTAATTATAATTTTATCGACAGACAGACAGAAAGAAAGCCATCTAAATAAACGGGTATTCGTCTCCATTTCAGCACCAGTTGGTACATTTAAAAATACTCAGATCTTGTGGATTATTTAGTGTTAGGAAAGTATTTATGAATCATACATAAACAGGGTTGGTGAGCCTGTACACATGAAATATATTGATTAATTAAAAATACAATGGTTTGCCAAAAGTTGCCATATTCAATTGTTCAATCCATGAAATATTGGAAGGTGAGAAAAGTGTACAATACAGGATTTTTTTATTTAACCAGGTAAGTCAGTTAAGAACAAATTCTTATTTTCAATGACGACCTAGGAACAGTGGGTTAACTGCCTGTTCAGGGGCAGAACAACAGATTTGTACCTTGTCAGCTCGGGGATTTGAACTTGCAACCTTCCGGGTACTAGACCAACGCTCTAACCACTAGGCTACCATGCCGCCCCTATGAACAATAAACCTATAAATCTACCCTAATCCTGACTAATCATTGAACTGTGATGAAACCGGGTCCAGTCGTCATGTGCCAGGCTCAAGGTTTAAACTGCTATCTAATGTCTGCGTTCCATAATGATTCAAGTGGGCTACATGCCCCAAATGATTGCCCAACTTGTGATACGTTAGCCTAATATGATCCACTATTGCTAGCAATTCTAACTAATGAAATTATGCAAATGTTGACTACACTCTCACTAAAGTGAGAGTTACTACGGGGCGGCAGGTAGCTTGGTGGTTAGAGTGTTGCGCCAGTAACAGAAAGATTGCTGGATCGAATCCCTGAGCTGACAAGGTCAAAATATGTTGTTCTGCCCCTGAACAAGGCAGTTAACCCACTGTTCCCAGGTAGGCTGTCATTGTAAATGAGGATTTGTTCTTAACTGACTTGCCTAGTTAAATATAATTATGTGGGTATTTCTGACAGTGGCTACCTGTCACGCCATGACCTTTGTTTTCTTTATTATTTTGGTTAGGTCAGGGTGTGACGAGGGTGGTTTGTTTAGTTTTTGTATTGTCTAGGGAGTTTTGTATGTCCAGGGGTTTTTGTATGTCTAGGGGTTTATATGTCTATGGTTGCCTAGATTGGTTCTCAATCAGAGGCAGCTGTTTATCAGTGTCTCTGATTGGGGACCATATTTAGGTAGCCATATTCCTTGGGTATTTTGTGGGTTGTTATTCTGTGTTTAGTTGCCTGTTCTGCACTTCTCATTATAGCTTCACGGTTCATTATGTTGTTTTGTATAGTTTTGTTCAGTGTTTGTTCTTTCATTAAAAGAGTTATGTACTCTTACCACGCTGTGCCTTGGTCTCCTCATTATGACGACCGTGACACTACCAATAGTAGCTAATATTTAATATGATAGAAATTGTATTATTTTTTTTTAAGTCAGCACATATAATTTAAAACATTCTAGAGTGCTTAAATCCATTTGGTAGGTTCAGCGCTACTTCCAGTGCCCACGAGTTTCCATAGGCTACAGCCTTGGCTTGAGTCTCCAAATTTGAGCCCAACAAATTATGAAGCCATAGGCTTACAATTACAATTCTGAATAACAACGCAGCCATTTACTGTATACGCACGTCACTGTGGAAAAGATGCTTTTCAGTTTGCTGAAATATGACTGGTTTCACGTTTGTCTCCAGCAATAACAAAATGGGTCTAAAACAATTGTCATTTATATTTACAATCCCCTTCTCCAAACATATTTGTCAACGACGTGTGTATAGGTGGCAGGGAAGTCAGGCGCAGGAGAATCGAACTTGGTATAATGGAGTAGTTTAATAACGCCCGATGTCTCGGATCCAGGATGGATCGAACGGAGTACGCCGGGGCCCCCTTGATGCCCACCGGGGGCGGAGGAACCTCCCACACCTCAGCCTCCTGGAGAGGGCCAGCCACCATTGGCCTGAGGAGAGACACATGGAACGAGGGGTTAATGCGGTAATCAGGAGGAAGCTGTAACCTATAACATACCTCGTTCACTCTCCTCAGGACTTTAAACGGCCCCACAAACCGCGGATCCAGCTTCCAGCAGGGCAGGCAGAGGGGTAGGTTTCGGATCGAGAGCCAGACCCTGTCCCCTGGTGCGAACACCGGGGCCTCACTGCGGTGACGGTCTGCGCCAACTTTCTGGCGTTAAAGGTGGACGTGGGCGGCTTCCCAGGTTTCCTCCGCATGCCGGAACCAATTGTCCACCGCAGGAGCCTCGGTCTGACTCTGATGCCATGGAGCCAGAACTGGCTGATACCCTAATACACATTGAAAGGGAGAAAGGTTAGTGGAGGAGTGGTGGAGTGAGTTCTGGGCCATCTCTGCCCAGGATACGAACGCCGCCCACTCCCCCGGCCGGTCCTGGCAATAAGACCTCAGAAACCTAGCCACGTCCTGGTTAACTCTCCCCACCTGCCCATTACTCTCGGGGTGAAAACCTGAGGTAAGGCTGACCGAGAACCCCCAGACGTTCCATGAACGCCTTCCAGACCCTTGACGTGAACTGGAGACCCCGATCAGACACTATATCCTCAGGCACCCCATAGTGCCGGAAGACTTGTGTAAACAGGGCCTCCGCAGTTTGAAGGGCTGTAGGGAGACCGGGCAAAGGGAGGAGACGACAGGACTTAGAAAAACGATCCACAACAACCAGGATCGTGGTGTTACTCTGTGAAGGTGGAAGATCGGTTAGGAAATCTACCGACAGGTGTGACCACTGCTGTTGTGGAACGGGTAAGGGTTGTAACTTACCTCTGGGCAGGTGTCTAGGTGCCTTGCATTGGGCGCACACTGAGCAGGAGGAAACAAACCCTCACATCCTTAGCTAAAGTGGGCCACCAGTACCTCCCATCAAGACAGTGCACCGTCCGACCGATCCCAGGATGACCAGAAGAGGGTGACGTGTGGGCCCAATAGAACAGCCGGTCGCTGAGGGGGAGCGGACTCTGCACGTGACGCCCGCTCAATGTCCGCGTCCAGCTCCCACACTACCGGCGCCACCAAACAAGAGGCTGGGAGTATGGGAGTGGGTTCCATGGGCTCCTCTGTGTCATACAGCCGGGACAGTGTGTCTCCCTTAAAGTTCTGGGAGCCTGGTCTGTAAGAGAGGGTAAACACAAAACAGGTGAAAAACATGTCCCACCTTGCCTGGCAAGGATTCAGTCTCCTCGCCTCCCGGATGTACTCCATATTGCGATGGTCAGTCCGGATGAGAAAAGGGTGTTTAGCCCCCTCAAGCAAATGTCTCCACGCCTTCAAAGCCTTGACGACAGCCAACAGCTCCCGGTCCCCCACATCATAGTTTCGCTTCGCTGGGCTGAGCTTCTTCGAGAAGAAGGCAGAGAGGCGGAGCTTCAGTGGTGCACCCGAGCACTGAGAGAGCACAGCTTCTATCCCAGCCTCGGATGCGTCCACCTCCACTATGAACGGCAAAGAGGGATCAGGATGAGCCAACAACAGGAGCCGAGGTAAACAGAGCCTTCAGGTGCCTAAAAGCCCCGTTCGCCTCAGCTGACCACTGCAAGTGCACTGGGCCCACCTTTAGCAGTGAGGTAATGGGAGCAGCTACCTGACCAAAACCCCGGATAAACATCCGGTAGTAGTTGGCAAACCCTAAGAATCGCTGCACCTCCTTCACCATGGTGGGAATCGGCCAATTACGCACGGTTGCAATGCGGTCACTCTCCATCTCCACTCCTGACTAGGAAATACGATGCCCTAGGAAGGAGACGGACTGTTGGAAGAACAGGCATTTCTCAGCCTTAATGAACAGGTCATGCTCCAACAGGTGACCAAGCACTTTGCGAGGCAGGGACACATGCTCGGCACGTGTAGCAGAGTTATCAGAATGTCATCAATATACACCACTACACACTGCCCGTGCAGGTCTTTGAAAATCTCGTCGTCAAAGGATTGGAAGACCGATGGAGCATTCATCAACCCATACGGCATGACGAGGTACTCATAATGCCCTGAGGTGGTACTAAATGCCATCTTCCACTCTCCCTTCCGGATACGCACCAGGTTGTACGCACTCCTGAGATCCAGTTTAGTGAAGAAGCGCGCCCCGTGCATTGACTCAATCGCCGTAGCGATAAGAGGTAGCGGGTAACTGTACCTCACCGTGATTTGATTGAGACCTCGATAATCAATGCACGGGCGCAAACCTCCATCCTTCTTCACAAAAAAAGAAACTCGAGGAGGCGGGTGAAGTGGAGGACCGAATATATCCCTGACGCAGGGATTCGGAGACATATGTCTCCATAGCCACCATCTCCGCTTGTGACAGGGGATACATGTGACTCCTGGGAAGTGCAGCGTCTACCAGGAGATTTATCGCACAATCCCCCCATCGATGGGGTGGTAATTGAGTCTCCTTCTTTTTACAGAAAGCGAGAGCCAAATCGGCATATTCTGGGGGAATGTGCACGGTGGAGACCTGGTCTGGACTTTCCACCGTAGTAGCACCAACGGAAACCCCTAAACACCTACCTGAGCACTCTCGTGACCACCCCGTGAGAGCCTTCTGTGGCCAAGAAACAGTGGGGTTATGACAAGCTAACCTGGGTAGGCCCAGCACCATGGGATACTTAGGAGAGTCAATAAGAAAAATACTAATCTTTTCCATGTGACCCCCCTGCATCACCATACTCAAAGGAGCGGTGGCCTCCCTGATAAACCCTGACCCTAATGGTCGACTATCTAAGGTGTGAACGGGGAAAGGCACATCCACGGGAACAACGGGGATCCCTAAACTATGAGCGAACACTTTATTAATGAAATTCCCAGACGCGCCTGAATCTACTAGCGCCTTATGCTGGGAACGCGGGGAAAAATCAGGAAACGTGACAGACAAACATATGTGCAACAGAGGGCTCTGGGTGAGAATGGTGCCTAGTCAACAGGGGTGACACCAGAGCTCCCTGCCTGCTGCCAAGATTCCCAGAGGAACCAACTCGGCACCGACCAGCAGTGTGACCTCTGCAACCACATATGGTGCACGAGCGGGAACCCCCTCCGGTCTCCCTGCGCACCGTCCCTCCCAGATCCATGGGTATCGGAGAGGGGGTGTGGGAGGATGGAATAACCAGACCCCGATCTGGACGTCCGCGAGTAGCCAGCAGGTTGTCCAGCCGGATGAACAGGTCCACCAGCTGGTCGAAGGTGAGGGTGGTGTCTCTGCAGGCCAGCTCCCGACGGACGTCCTCGCGTAGACTACAGCCGTAATGGTCGATTCGGGCCCTGTTGCTCCATCCAGTGCCGGCAGCCAGAGTCCTAAACTCCAGAGCAAACTCCTGGGCGCTCCTCGTTTCCTTCCTCAGATGGTAGAGGCGCTCATCCCCGCTCTGCCCTCAGGTGGGTGGTCGAATACTGCCCGGAAACGGCGGGTGAACTCCTCAAAATGGTCCAACGCCGCATCTCCCACACACATCGCCGGCCCACTCCAGGGCTTTCCCGCTGAGGCACGAGACAAGGGCGAAACTCTTCTCAAGGTCCGATAGAGCTGGGTGGACCGTGGCCAGGTAAAGGCTTAGTTGGAGGAGGAAACCAGTTGGCAGTTGGCAGCACTTCCGTCGTACCCCTGTGGCATGGATAGACGGATCCCACTGGGATCAGACGGGAAAGCGGCACTCAGGATAGACCCCGGTTGTGCTGGTGGAGGCGCTGGAAAAACTCCCTGTTTCTCCCAGCGGTCCATATTCTGGACAACGCGATCCATGGCGGCACTCAGATGGTAAATCTTCTCCGTATGTTCCTGGACCCGCTCCTCCACCTCCATGGCCGGGGTACCATGGCCAGGGTACCTTCTCCTGCTGACTTCATATATTGGTCAGAGATTCTGTCAACAACGTGTGTATAGGTGGCAGGGAAGTCAGGCGCAGGAGAATTGAACTTGCTATAATGGAGTAGTTTAATAACTTAAAAACACAGCTCCAAAACCATGATACATACTCAAAGCAAAGTGGGTACGAGGATCCGTCGCGAACCAATACAAACACGATCATGAACAACAAACAATCTCTGACAAGGACATGAGGGGAAACAGAGGGTTAAATACACAACAGGTAATGAATGGGATTGGAACCAGGTGTGTAGGAAGACAAGAGAAAACCAATGGAAAATGAAAAATGGATCAATGATGGCTAGAAGACCGGTGACATCTATGATGGCTAGAAGACCACCGAGCACCGCCCGAACAAGGAGAGGCATCGACTTGGGTAGAAGTTGTGACAATATTACTAATTTGCCTATCGCTTATCAATAGTTCTTATAATTTCATAAATTACAGTGCATAGAGATTGGTGTTATTTTGATCAGAAGAAAATGTAGTCTAGGTTTTTCCCCTTGGAACCTACAGGTTGCTTGACCTTATTCATTGTTTCCTCACACTTGAAGGTGGTGGAATCATGAGGGCATTAAGTTAAGGTCAGAATATGGCGTATCTGTAGACACACCTCCGCCACACCTCCATTTCTCCGATCTTGCTGGGGTTAGCTTTTTCCCCATGCTTTAAGTTCAAGGTCAGAAAACAGATAGAGAGAAAAGTGCATAAAAAGGGAATGATGTTCCATTTGCACGTGCGTAACTCGGGTCTGAATTTCCCCCTTAATGAATTACAGGCCAATGTCCATATTGCTCTTCGAAGAGGGGTTTGTCTCATACCAGAGACAGGGAAGCATTTGCATGTTCTATAAAACATCACATTGACTTCGCTCGGCGTATTAAGCAGGATTTCATTCGAGGTGGAGGTGGCATGACTTGTCTGAGCCCTTTGTTCCGTGCGTCAGACACGTGAACTTTTCGTGACGTCTTAAGAGCACATGCACTCTCTGCTGAAATCCAATTAATTAGGAGGAAGAATGGAAATATTTACATTAGGCTGTTATACTAAATATGAAACCCATCACTGCCATCACATGGATGTTCATTTAGTAACGATCATGCTGTGTGCTTGGAATCAAAGAAAATACAACTAAAACTGAATACCCATATTCATAAAGCAGTGCTGATTTAGGATCAGTTTGGCCTTTTCGGTCACAATGAATATGATTATATGGATAGGGGTATCAGCCTTCCTCCTCGGACGCTTGATTACATACAGCCCCTGGACCAGAAGATTTCTAAGATCGATTGGATCCTAGAACCTGGTTTGATCTTCATTAGTGTACTTTTTGGGGTGTGGAAGAACCATTTATTTCCTGGTTTTCTAGTGTTGGATCAGTGTCCAGTGGCTGAAGGTTCTGTATATGGTGGTATGGTCTTCCTCACTTAAAAGCCTGAGCTGACTTACAATCAGGATGGCCGGCGAGCTGAACATGTTCTAGCATGATAATGACTCAGACTCTCTATCTCTCTCTCTCTCTCTCTCTCTCTCTCTCTCTCTCTCTCTCTCTCCCCTCCCACTCCCACTCCCACTCCCCACTCCCCACTCCCCACTCCCCACTCTAAGATGCATCGTACACAGGGCCACGCTCCAGCCTCGTCAACCACATCTGTATGTGCTTTAAACAAATCCCTCTGACTTGTATGTTGCTGTGCCGTACATGGCGGATCGTATTACATCATGAGTGTAATGTATGACATGACAAATGAAGTCTGAAGGGTTGGTTAAAGCACGTCCTGTATAGCAGTACACAGACCTGGGGACCAGGGTGGCCTGCACAACCCAAAGATACTGAACTCTCACTGAACTTCCCGTGTTGTTTGTGAACGTTTTCTAATGTATGCCTGTACCGTTATTTTTAACCTTCTCTAAAGGGCACACAACTGAATGTTGAATACAGTGCAAAGTCATGTGCAGCGCATGTTGTGAATTGTGTAGCATATTACTGTGCCCTTTTATACATTTCAGATACTGAGAATCAGAAGGTATGCGTTTTCATACAAAACAGGGTATGCTGGATATCATTTCGGACCGCGCTTTCTTAACGATGCAAGGCTCAGTTGGAAATGATAGCATGTTTCACTCACTGCCATTAACATCTCTGTTTTGTCCCTTTCAAATAGACTCTAAATGCTAGATTTGTATTGTATTAATTGAGTCGACATCAAATCTGAAACAAATCAACAGCAAGCATGTTTAAATATTCCACAGTAGGTATGTAGATGTGATTGGTTCCTGGAAACATTATTGTCTTGCATGATTTTATTATGCTGAATGGGATTAAGTGTTGTATTTGATGCTGGCTTTTAATTTCTGTATCTGTCTGTGCACTTGGTGTTTTTATGACTTAATTTATTACTTGTGGTTTGTCTGGTAAGCCACTTGCATTTATAGAGTAATAAGGGAATGTATTTAATGTGCCTTGCTTTCAGATCCAGTGCGAATTGAGAGCATGAATCAACAGAGTTGATTAAACCATACTCTCCCTGGCTTTTAAGCGTGCTTTAATTTCACAGTAACTATAAATAAAGCAATTATTTTCTCATGCACACTGCTAAAGCAAAGATTTCCTGCGTTTGCCACTAGTATGCCAATTGTTTATGAGGGCCGTTTCAAAGAGTTACATCTCTGACTGTCAATTCTTAATTAATCCACTTTGAAAGTTGACTAGAGAGCATGAGACCGATTCACTGAACCCGTGATTGTTGTTGTTTCCGTTTGTATGAATAAAGCTCGCGTTACTAGGGAATTGTTCTTAGAATACATCGATGGGCAATGCAAGGGTTAAACGCAGGGAGTTACAATGCATACTTCTGTTGGGCTTAATCGACAGATTGTTTCTCGCCAGCCATGCGGGTATTACGCAAGGCCAACTCGTCAAAAGCACGACAACAGTTGCTATTCTCAAGACATAGTATGTGGGAGGGCTTATCCGTTCCTCTACTGCCAACTCCAGCACATGAGGATACTAGATGTATGACTTGGATTGCCTCTTTTATTCGGATGGTTTCATTGGTCAATTGTTGTTCTTATGCTGGCGGGTGACGTTTTGTCTTAGCAATGGTATATCAATTGAGTTGCTGAAGGAAGCAACTGCTTTCAGCAATAAGGACTCATTTGAATAAATAATGCTGGTAAATGAACCACTATCAAACTGCAACAGTTTTCTGTATTTCTTTTTTTGTGAACAATTGTTTTTGAGTCGCTTTATCAGTACAATCAATGAGAATAATAAAAAAATATATATATTATATATATATATATATATATATATGTTCTTTATTCCCTGATTTCAACAGGAACAGGAGTGTCTCCTTCACTATATTTTTGTATACATTGATGTCCAGTGACTGATTCTAATGTGGACAGCTAACAAGACTATTGATCCAGCTATCTGGTGAGACCAACATAGCTTGTGTAGTGCCAGTTATAGATAGATAGCTCAGTGAGAGAGAGATACTGGCCAGCGAGGAGATCTTTCTCTCGTAAAAAAACAACAACATAAAAAGGTCAAATTAATGTCCATACATACAGTAGTTTTGCAAAATACGTTAACTTTCCCAAAATTCCCAGGTTTTTTAAAATCCTGGCTGGAAGATTCCCAGAATCATCATGAATTCTTCAACCAGGATTTCTGGAAAACTTGCCTTTGTTATAGGATTCACTTTATAAAATATATATATTAAAAAATCCAATCGAAAAATCTTATCAGATTTTGGAACCTTTTTTTGGAGTCCAATAAAATTGTTTCCAAAATCTGATAGGATTTTTCTATTGGATTATTGTATTGGAATCCTATTGGATCCTATTATATAGAATACTATAGGATAGAATCCGATAGGAGTCCAATAGGACTGGTTCCAAAATCTGATTGGATTTTTCTATTGGAATCCTATTGGATCCTGCTATATAGAATCCTATAGGATAGAATCCGATAGGAGTCCAATAGGACTGGATCCAAAATCTGATTTTTCAATTGAATTCAGGTATTGGAATCCCTATGATTCAATACTATAGGATAGAATCTCATAGGAATCCAATTGTGCATAAGAGCATTTTCTTACTCTGTAAATGGTTAAACTAGTGAGAAATATACAGTATCAGTCAAAAGTTTGGATGCACCTTGTCATTCATGGGTTCTTCTTTATTTGTACTATCTTCTACGTTTTTTAATATCTTCCACGTAGCATAATAATATGTTCTACATAGCATAATAGTGAGGACATCAAAACTATGAAATAACACATATGGAGTCATGTAGTAACCAAAAAAGTGTTAAACACACCAAAAAGTATTTTATATTTTCAATTCTTCAAAGTTGCCACCATTTGCCTCGATGACAGCTTTGCACACTCTTGGCATTCTCTCAACCAGCTTCATGAGGTTGATAATATTAGAAAACCTGAGATTCTCTGCACCGCCACAGCCTTGTGGTGAGCTGAGTGAGGCTAATTAACACCGCGAGCTCGTGCTAGCTGTGACGTCATCAGTCACTCTTAAAGGGACAGGCTTTCATACAGGTGAATAAAACAGAAATTGATGTATAACTGTTGTTTCCGATAAACCAAAATGTTGTAACTCATGTTGCTGTATTGTACTGGAACTAATGACAACAAACTACAATTTAATGTGTTCAATTAAGAAAAAAGTTCCAATAGGATTCTGATAGAGGTGATACAAAATCATATTGGATTGTGAGAATCATATAGTGTCCAATACGATTACTTTTGATTCCCAATAGGAAAAAAAAGTAGTCCATTAGAATTCCAATAGAATTCTGATACAGAAACCCTATAGGACTGTGAGAATCCTATATGTGGACTTCCGGCGCCGACAGAGATGGCCGCCTCGCTTCGCGTTCCTAGGAAACTATGCATTTTTTTTTTACGGGTTATTTCTTACATTAGTACCCCAGGTCATCTTAGGTTTCATTACATACAGTCGAGAAGAACTACTGAATATAAGAGCAGCGTCAACTCACCATCAGTACGACCAAGAATATGACTTTCACGAAGCGGATCCTGTGTTCTGCCTTTCACCCAGGACAACGGAATGGATCCCAGCCGGCGACCCAAAAAAACGACTTCGTAAAAGAGGGAAACGTAGCAGTCTTCTGGTCAGACTCCGGAGACGGGCTCATCGTGCACCACTCCCCAGTATACTTCTCGCCAATGTCCAGTCTCTTGACAACAAGGTTGATGAAATCCGAGCAAGGGTAGCATTCCAGAGGGACATCAGAGACTGTAACGTTCTTTGCTTCACGGAAACATGGCTCACTGGAGAGACGCTATCGGAAACAAACATCTTTCTGGTAAGAAGAGGGGCGGGGGCGTATGCCTTATGGCTAATGAGACGTGGTGTGGTCACAAAAGCATACAGGAACTCAAGTCCTTCTGTTCACCTGATTTAGAATTCCTCACAATCAAATGTTGACCGCATTATCTACCAAGGGAATTCTCTTCGATTATAATCACAGCCGTATATATTCCCCCCCAAGCAGACACATCGATGGCTCTGAACTAACTTTATTTGACTCTTTGCAAACTGGAATCCATACATCCTGAGGCTGCATTCATTGTAGCTGGGGATTTTAACAAGGCTAATCTGAAAACAAGACTCCCTAAATTGTATCGGCATATCGATTGGGCAACCAGGGCTGGCAAAACCTTGGATCACTGGTATTCTAACTTCCGCAACGCATATAAGGCCCTGCCCCGCCCTCCTTTCGGAAAAGCTGACCACGACTCCATTTTGTTGATCCCTGCCTACAGACAGAAACTAAAACAAGAAGCTCCCACGCTGAGGTCTGTTCAACGCTGGTCCGACCAATCTGATTCCACACTTCAAGACTGCTTCCATCACGTGGATTGGGATATGTTTCGTATTGCGTCAGACAACAAAATTGACGAATACGCTGATTCGGTGTGCGAGTTCATTAGAACGTGCGTTGAAGATGTCGTTCCCATAGCAACGATTAAAACATTCCCAAACCAGAAACCGTGGATTGATGGCAGCATTCCCGTGAAACTGAAAGCGCGAACCACTGCTTTTAATCAGGGCAAGGTGACCGGAAATATGACCGAATACAAACAGTGTAGCTATTCCCTCCGCAAGGCAATCAAACAAGCTAAGCTCAGTATAGAGACAAAGTAGAATCTCAATTCAACGGCTCAGACACAAGAGGTATGTGGCAGGGTCTACAGTCAATCACGGATTACAAAAAGAAAACCAGCCCCGTCACGGACCCGGATGTCTTGCTCCCAGGCAGACTAAATAACTTTTTTTGCCCGCTTTGAGGACAATACAGTGCCACTGACACGGCCTGCAACCAAAACATGCGGTCTCTCCTTCACTGCAGCCGAGGTGAGTAAAAACATTTAAATGTGTTAACCCTCGCAAGGCTGCATGCCTAGACGGCATCCCCAGCCAGGCCCTCAGAGCATGCGCAGACCAGCTGGCTGGTGTGTTTACGGACATATTCAATCAATCCCTATCCCAGTCTGCTGTTCCCACATGCTTCAAGAGGGCCACCATTGTTCCTGTTCCCAAGAAAGCTAAGGTAACTGAGCTAAACGACTACCGCCCCGTAGCACTCACTTCCGTCATCATGAAGTGCTTTGAGAGACTAGTCAAGGACCATATCACCTCCACCCTACCTGACACCCTAGACCCACTCCAATTTGCTTACCGCCCAAATAGGTCCCTAACCGACCTGGACAAGAGGAATACCTATGTGAGAATGCTGTTCATCGACTACAGCTCGGCATTTAACACCATAGTACCCTCCAAGCTCGTCATCAAGCTCGAGACCCTGGGTCTCGACCCCGCCCTGTGCAACTGGGTACTGGACTTCCTGACGGGCCGCCCCCAGGTGGTGAGGGTAGGCAACAACATCTCCACCCCGCTGATCCTCAACACTGGGGCCCCACAAGGGTGCGTTCTGAGCCCTCTCCTGTACTCCCTGTTCACCCACAACTGCGTGGCCACGCACGCCTCCAACTCAATCATCAAGTTTGCGGACGACACAACAGTGGTAGGCTTGATTACCAACAACGACGAGACGGCCTACAGGGAGGAGGTGAGGGCCCTCGGAGTGTGGTGTCAGGAAAATAACCTCACACTCAACGTCAACAAAACTAAGGAGATGATTGTGGACTTCAGGAAACAGCAGAGGGAACACCCCCCTATCCACATCGATGGAACAGTAGTGGAGAGGGTAGCAAGTTTTAAGTTCCTCGGCATACACATCACAGACAAACTGAATTGGTCCACCCACACGGACAGCATCGTGAAGAAGGCGCAGCAGCGCCTCTTCAACCTCAGGAGGCTGAAGAAATTCGGCTTGTCACCAAAAGCACTCACAAACTTCTACAGATGCACAATCGAGAGCATCCTGGCAGGCTGTATCACCGCCTGGTATGGCAACTGCTCCGCCCACAACCGTAAGGCTCTCCAGAGGGTAGTGAGGTCTGCACAACGCATCACCGGGGGCAAACTACCTGCCCTCCAGGACACCTACACCACCCGATGTTACAGGAAGGCCATTAAGATCATCAAGGACAACAACCACCCGAGCCACTGCCTGTTCCCCCCACTATCATCCAGAAGGCGAGGTCAGTACAGGTGCATCAAAGCTGGGACCGAGAGACTGAAAAACAGCTTTTTTCAGGCCATCAGACTGTTAAACAGCCACCACTAACATTGAGTGGCTGCTGCCAACACACTGACTCAACTCCAGCCACTTTAATAATGGGAATTGATGGGAAATGATGTAAAATATATCACTAGTCACTTTAAACAATGCTACCTAATATAATGTTTACATACCCTACATTATTCATCTCATATGTCTACGTATATACTGTACTCTATATCATCTACTGCATCTTTATGTAATACATGTATCAATAGCCACTTTAACTATGCCACTTTGTTTACATACTCATCTCATATGTATATACTGTACTCGATACCATCTACTGTATCTTGCCTATGCCGCTCTGTACCATCACTCATTCATATATCTTTATGTACATATTCTTTATCCCCTTACACTTGTGTGTATAAGACAGCAGTTTTGGAATTGTTAGTTAGATTACTTGTTGGTTATTACTGCATTGTCGGAACTAGAAGCACAAGCATTTCGCTACACTCGCATTAACATCTGCTAACCATGTGTACGGTCCGCAGGTAGTATTACATTTCATTACATTTCATTATAGTACAACGGTTTGATTTGTCTAATCTTAGCAATTTTTCTTCTTAGCTAGCTACATAGCCGTCTTTGTATCATAGATAATTGCGTAATTATCGTATTTCGTCGTCCTAACGCAGTCTACACCGCCCTGCAGCTAGCTAGCTAGCTAACGTCTACCGTTAGCTAGTCCACCGTCTACCGATTAGCAGCACAACTTACACTCAACTGAACGACTTGATTAGTGTAGTGTTAGCTAGCTACATAGTTGTCTTTGCTGTCTTCATATCCAAGATAATTGTGTAGTTTAGAGTGTGTAGTTTTAGAGTGATTATCTTAATTTACCGAGGTTAGCTAGCCAGCTATTCGTCGTCCTTAACGTAACAGAACTTCCGCACTCAACAATCCGGTCGCATTTCGCTTCGCTCCACAGGTAGTATCACATTTTTCATTTCATTACAGTACAACGGCTTGATTTGTTTGATCGTAGCTAGCTACATAGCTAGCTACATAGCCGTCTTTGTATCAAAGATAATTGTGTAGTCTTGAGCGATTTCCTAGGTTAGCTAGCCAGCTATTGTCATTCTTTTAACGCAACGTAACGTAAATCAACACTGCTAGCTAGCCAGCTAGCCCGAATAGCAGCACAGTAGCACAGTAGAAACCATTACACTCAACGGAGCGACTTGATTAGTGTAGTGTCAACAACGCAGACACTGCCAGCTAGCCTACATAGTCAACAACGCAGCCTCTGTCAGCTAGCCTACTTCAGCAGTACTGTATCATTTTAATCATTTTAGTCAATAAGATTCTTGCTACGTAAGCTTAACTTTCTGAACACTCGAGACGTGTAGTCCACTTGTCATTCAATCTCCTTTGCATTAGCGTAGCCTCTTGTGTAGCCTGTCAACTATGTGTCTGTCTATCCCTGTTCTCTCCTCTCTGCACAGACCATACAAACGCTCCACACCGCGTGGCCGCGGCCACCTAATCTGGTGGTCCCAGCGCGCACGACCCACGTGGAGTTCCAGGTCTCCGGTAGCCTCTGGAACTGCCGATCTGCGGCCAACAAGGCAGAGTTCATCTCAGCCTATGCCTCCCTCCAGTCCCTCGACTTCTTGGCACTGACGGAAACATGGATCACCACAGACAACACTGCTACTCCTACTGCTCTCTCTTCGTCTGCCCACGTGTTCTCGCACACCCCGAGAGCTTCTGGTCAGCGGGGTGGTGGCACCGGGATCCTCATCTCTCCCAAGTGGTCATTCTCTCTTTCTCCCCTTACCCATCTGTCTATCGCCTCCTTTGAATTCCATGCTGTCACAGTTACCAGCCCTTTCAAGCTTAACATCCTTATCATTTATCGCCCTCCAGGTTCCTCGGAGAGTTCATCAATGAGCTTGATGCCTTGATAAGCTCCTTTCCTGAGGACGGCTCACCTCTCACAGTTCTGGGCGACTTTAACCTCCCCGTCTACCTTTGACTCATTCCTCTCTGCCTCCTTCTTTCCACTCCTCTCCTCTTTTGACCTCACCCTCTCACCTTCCCCCCTACTCACAAGGCAGGAAATACGCTCGACCTCATCTTTACTAGATGCTGTTCTTCCACTAACCTCATTGCAACTCCCCTCCAAGTCTCCGACCACTACCTTGTATCCTTCTCCCTCTCGCTCTCATCCAACACTTCCCACACTGCCCCTACTCGGATGGTATCGCCGTCCCAACCTTCGCTCTCTCTACCCCGCTACTCTCTCCTCTTCCATCCTATCATCTCTTCCCTCTGCTCAAACCTTCTCCAACCTATCTCCTGATTCTGCCTCCTCAACCCTCCTCTCCTCCCTTTCTGCATCCTTTGACTCTCTATGTCCCCTATCCTCCAGGCCGGCTCGGTCCTCCCCTCCCGCTCCGTGGCTCAACGACTCATTGCGAGCTCACAGAACAGGGCTCCGGGCAGCCGAGCGGAAATGGAGGAAAACTCGCCTCCCTGCGGACCTGACATCCTTTCACTCCCTCCTCTCTACATTTTCCTCTTCTCTCTCTGCTGCTAAAGCCACTTTCTACCACTCTAAATTCCAAGCATCTGCCTCTAACCCTAGGAAGCTCTTTGCAACCTTCTCCTCCCTCCTGAATCCTCCTCCCCCTCCCCCCCTCCTCCCTCTCTGCAGATGACTTCGTCAACCATTTTGAAAAGAAGGTCGACGACATCCGATCCTCGTTTGCTAAGTCAAACGACACCGCTGGTTCTGCTCACACTGCCCTACCCTGTGCTCTGACCTCTTTCTCCCCCTCTCTCCAGATGAAATCTCGCGTCTTGTGACGGCCGGCCGCCCAACAACCTGCCCGCTTGACCCTATCCCCTCCTCTCTTCTCCAGACCATTTCCGGAGACCTTCTCCCTTACCTCACCTCGCTCATCAACTCATCCCTGACCGCTGGCTACGTCCCTTCCGTCTTCAAGAGAGCGAGAGTTGCACCCCTTCTGAAAAAACCTACACTCGATCCCTCCGATGTCAACAACTACAGACCAGTATCCCTTCTTTCTTTTCTCTCCAAAACTCTTGAACGTGCCGTCCTTGGCCAGCTCTCCCGCTATCTCTCTCTCAGAATGACCTTCTTGATCCAAATCAGTCAGGTTTCAAGACTAGTCATTCAACTGAGACTGCTCTTCTCTGTATCACGGAGGCGCTCCGCACTGCTAAAGCTAACTCTCTCTCCTCTGCTCTCATCCTTCTAGACCTATCGGCTGCCTTCGATACTGTGAACCATCAGATCCTCCTCTCCACCCTCTCCGAGTTGGGCATCTCCGGCGCGGCCCACGCTTGGATTGCGTCCTACCTGACAGGTCGCTCCTACCAGGTGGCCTGGCGAGAATCCGTCTCCACACCACGTGCTCTCACCACTGGTGTCCCCCAGGGCTCTGTTCTAGGCCCTCTCCTATTCTCGCTATACACCAAGTCACTTGGCTCTGTCATAACCTCACATGGTCTCTCCTATCATTGCTATGCAGACGACACACAATTAATCTTCTCCTTTCCCCCTTCTGATGATCAGGTGGCGAATCGCATCTCTGCATGTCTGGCAGACATATCAGTGTGGATGACGGATCACCACCTCAAGCTGAACCTCGGCAAGACGGAGCTGCTCTTCCTCCCGGGGAAGGACTGCCCGTTCCATGATCTCGCCATCACGGTTGACAACTCCATTGTGTCCTCCTCCCAGAGCGCTAAGAACCTTGGCGTGATCCTGGACAACACCCTGTCGTTCTCAACTAACATCAAGGCGGTGGCCCGTTCCTGTAGGTTCATGCTCTACAACATCCCAGAGTACGACCCTGCCTCACACAGGAAGCGGCGCAGGTCCTAATCCAGGCACTCGTCATCTCCCGTCTGGATTACTGCAACTCGCTGTTGGCTGGGCTCCCTGCCTGTGCCATTAAACCCCTACAACTCATCCAGAACGCCGCAGCCCGTCTGGTGTTCAACCTTCCCAAGTTCTCTCACGTCATCCCGCTCCTCCGCTCTCTCCACTGGCTTCCAGTTGAAGCTCGCATCTGCTACAAGACCATGGTGCTTGCCTACGGAGCTGTGAGGGGAACGGCACCTCAGTACCTCCAGGCTCTGATCAGGCCCTACACCCAAACAAGGGCACTGCGTTCATCCACCTCTGGCCTGCTCGCCTCCCTACCACTGAGGAAGTACAGTTCCCGCTCAGCCCAGTCAAAACTGTTCGCTGCTCTGGCCCCCCAATGGTGGAACAAACTCCCTCACGACGCCAGGACAGCGGAGTCAATCACCACCTTCCGGAGACACCTGAAACCCC
Organism: Oncorhynchus nerka; assembly: GCF_034236695.1. Taxonomy (NCBI): domain Eukaryota; kingdom Metazoa; phylum Chordata; class Actinopteri; order Salmoniformes; family Salmonidae; genus Oncorhynchus; species Oncorhynchus nerka. The sequence goes on from NC_088398.1 coordinate 43,286,530, forward strand.
ACCTCTTTAAGGAATACCTAGGATAGGATAAAGTAATCCCTCTCACCCCCCTTAAAAGATTTAGATGCACTACTGTTCCACTGGATGTCATAAGGTGAATGCACCAATTTGTAAGTCGCTCTGGATAAGAGCGTCTGCTAAATTACTTAAATGTAATGTAAATGTAAATGTATGTGACAAATAAAATTTGATTTGATTTGAGATTCTAATGGAAAAAAATCA